>NC_056752.1:1515833-1819000 GCF_018687715.1 Carya illinoinensis
TTTGCTTTTGTATGTAATTTGTGTACTGGGGGAGCCCCAATTGTGAATAGTTGGCTTGTAATTATATCAGGTCACAGCTATAACTTCACTTTCATAAATGAATGAAGTCTATTTCTCAAAAACTAAAAACTAAAAAAAATCATTTTCTTCCAATATAATCAAATCCCAATAAAAACTATGAAAATTAGTACCTAATGTTGCAGAATTGCATCTCAATTAACTAAAAGACACCCCACCTGCTTCATCTTGGCCGTTCTACAACTTAACCTCATATCCACTTTCACCTTCTACTCTCGGCCACCACCCTTATAAACCCGCTTCCTTTATGTTTAATAAAAAAAATCGAAACCCAATAAGCATTCAAGCTCTCGAAACCAAAATATTAATTTTCATTGGAAAAGAAAATAAATGGTAAGACAAAGGTTGATATCAATGATATCAAACCATGTGATGCTATTTGTTGGTGGAGTGCAACTCCAATCCCTGTAGTATTGGGTCTCCAGATGTTCATCTTGCACCTCAGGAACTCCATTGGCCAAAAATGTAATATGCAAATCTTCTAGCGTTCAAAGAAATTAAGCAATTGCAAAGAAACATGAAAAAAAAAGCATAAAATGTAAAGTGGTGCTAGGATGCTTACTAGAGACTCGAGATATGTTAGGTTTATGGAGCTTGTTTTGTTGCCGTGTCAGCCCGATTTGATAAGGATGCATTATGATTTTTCAAAGGAGTTTCAATGGAATTTAGGTTATAGAGTGTAGGCTTGGCCTAATAGGCATTGTTTTGTGATTCAAAAAGTGCTAGGCAGAAAGTTCACTCATTGTTCGCGTGATAGGTAGCTCAAGTGTAACTTAGACAGAGAGTTCACTTGAGGCACACTCGACACTCAGCTTTAAGAAATAACGCACAAAAGTGAAAATTAGGATTTCTGCCAAAGTTGTTGTGAGATAAAGTGTATAGATCTAGATGGATGGCTCGACTTGGTTACGCCCGTGTGAAACTATAAATATGTACTTAATGTACAGTATAGCGGTTATGAACAGTGAATTTCACCCCAAAGTATATTTTTTTATTGCTAAGTATAAAAAATCATCTGTAGCTCTGTAGACGTATGCATGTTGTCAAACCACGTAAATCTTGTATCTGATTGTTTATTTTATTTTATATTATTTTATTTTTTTCTGTTATCGTTTCTCAACAAGATCGAGATTGAAGCACTCAAAACTTGTCAAGCTCAGGAATAGTTTCATCTATGGGTGTGGAGTCCACGGGGATTGGGGTTGAAGAGTCAGACTCGCTTCTGTTGGGGTTTGCAGAGACGCTTGGAGACCAAGGACTCGAAATGAGCTCTGATTTCATCAGCGATTTTGACTTTTGAGTTGTTGATCAGTATCTAACAACTCATCGCTGCGGCTTGGTTTAGTCACCGTCAACTGCCCCACCATCCTCCTGAGTTTTGCTCTATTTTGGGTCTTGACCTTATTCTTTGACAGCGCTCTGTCTTTGTCTGTCTCTCTGCCTTGGTGTGATGGAATGGGAGGTGCATGGGCAGGGTAGCATATAAAGTGTGAGAGGAAGTGTAAACTAAAGGACACGTGAAACGAAACAGCTTACCACAAAGTTGTAAAAGAGTGGGCAATGGAAAGTGGAAACCCAACCACCGCTTTAGAATAAGAAGATGGGCTGAACTTGCAGCAATCGGCTTACACAAACCAAGTGTGTGCTTGGGAGTAATGGGCCATAAACCTCCTAATACGGCAAAGTTTCATGTTATTGACGATTACAACTACTAAAAAAGAAATGATCTAAGCATAAAGAATTTTTTTTTTTTTTTAACTAATTGATGTTGGGTCACATTGGCAATATATTTGATACATCAATGAAGCCCCTGCAAAGAGATTCTTTCAATGGTAAATTAAGTAGTGGAAATTTCCTCATTAGAATCAACCAAAGTAGATAAAACAACTTGCATGGAGAGGTCTCGGTAGCTATCAAAACGACCGGAGAATCGATCATCCTCAAGACTTTTCAATAGTTGGAAAGCCCAAAAAATTTAATGATTGCTGACTCTGTGGCACAACAGGCAACTACCAAATCCCAATTTGCTATCATACCCCTCAACAGAACTTCTCACTTGTCAACTCAATTTTTATGGGGCAAGGGCAAAGATCCATCTTTAGTCTAGGGTTGTAATGTTGAGGCCATATTTCCTTTGTTCATATATGTGGACAAGGTTCAACTGAATTGAGCTTGGTATGGGCCTAGAACAATACGTATGTGCCCAATTCTCTTGCTTTATCAGGCCCCATTTTCTTGGTTGCGATCTTTGTACTTTTACCGTGAATACTGGCATGCCAAAAGTGAATATGTTGAATACTGGCAACCCGTGAACTTATACCATCTTATATACTAGTAATCCGTAAATACTGGCATGCCAAAAGTGAATATCTTGAATGGAACTTTTGTGCACATTCGAAGTAAATTTGAATTCCTATACTTTTTGTTGATAAACCTGGAATAGGTAATTAGGTATACTTGCATAGAAAGATTTGTTTAAATAAATTGAAGCTCTTGACAAGAATGACAAACCAGCTTAACATATATAATTAGTTTCAGCGAGTCCACTTGAATTTTGACTGATTCTTCACTGCAAAGCAGTCAATAGAATATGCATACAAAATTTGTTTACCAGTCATTGTAGTCAAGCATCCAAAATATATTTTTGTTTTGATGCGTCTATACATGAAGATAGCCATCAAGTTGGAAAAATTGTTATGCTTTTATTAGTCTTCTTCTTTGAGCATCTTGAGCATATATCGAGGTCTAGCAAAGTGCAGAGACACAAGGTGTCACAGTGCATGCTGTAAGGAAAACACTAAATGGCCAAATGGCCGTATAATTCGGAGAATTTGTCTGGCTACACCCTAGCTAGGTGGGTGTAGCACGACTTATGTTGTAAAAGTAGTAGAAATGTTAGGTTTCTTATAACTCAATCATTTGGTCATGAGTAATACTACACATAGTTATATCTTGTTAAAGTGCCGCGTACTTATTTTGAAATGAGTGTGGCATGTCTACTATTAAAAGATTAATTTTTTCATGTGAATTTCATATTTATTTATTTTTTTCAAAAGAAGAACGCGACACTTGTGTACTCTATGACTGTAAATATCATTTCTCATTATCCATTGGAAGTGAAAATATAACATTACATATATTTTTTAGATAAATTTGAGACATTTCACTAAGGCCTCGTTTAGATGTTGAAATAAGATGAAAAATATGTGAATAGTAATAAAATAGTTTGAATTAAAATGTTTTATTAGGTTTTGGGAAATGAAAGAGAAAAAGTTGAACAAAAATATTATAAAGTTAAAACATTTTTAGAATATAATTGTTTAATATTATTTTTATTTTAGAATTTGAAAATTTTGAATTGTTTTTTGCATTTTGTTTAGAAATTTAGAAAAATTATAATGAGTAGGTAATTATTAGACGAAAAAATTGAATATTTAAAATTGAAAAATATTTCTATTTAAGTGATGTTTGAAAAGGAAATAAGATGAGATAAAATATTTGAAAATCCGATTCCAAACATGGCTAAACTCTGTCGGATTTTTTTTTTTTAATTTTGCAGTCAGAGTTGGAAGTGTCGCTGGATCGACTCCGACTCTGACTTTATGCTCCAACTCCAACTCCGACTCTAAATCCGATTTCGATATTATACATATGTTATAAAAATATGTATTTATCTATATATTTATCATAGAATAATGTTATACTCCATACTTTCATCCTATTTTCATCCCACTATGTGAGATGTTGTATATTTATCATTATTGGATGATAAAAAATCATCCAATAAAGGATCATCCAATAGTGATAAATGTGTCATATCTTATATAATAGAATGAAAATGATATGGT
Source organism: Carya illinoinensis (assembly GCF_018687715.1). Taxonomy (NCBI): domain Eukaryota; kingdom Viridiplantae; phylum Streptophyta; class Magnoliopsida; order Fagales; family Juglandaceae; genus Carya; species Carya illinoinensis. The sequence continues at coordinate 1,519,760 of NC_056752.1, forward strand.
AGTACAGTGTATAGAATTTTCTCTATCAAATATACTAGTATAGTTATATAGTTATATAACTAGAACTTATATACTTAAATTCAATAATATGCTAATATGAGCTAATTATTATCAAATAATATATTTATATTATAATATAAATAGACTAATGATAGTTTAGTATATGTAAACATCATAGTATTACTACCATACATAATCAAGTATAGAAATAAATTAAACACTAGTATTTAAATAAGTCTAGTATAATAAATTAATAACACAAATACTAATTTACTAAAGTATAATAACATATAATTAGACACTAATATGTAATACTATAATATGATAACATGTAATTAGACACTATAGTATAAGTCTAATATAAAAATAAGTTAGATATTAATATAGAAGTAAATTACCAGTGAATGATTTAGTTTAAGATTTAAATGATTTAGTTTTATATTTAAATTTTTTCAAAAAATTGAAATTTGAAAGGCCCCTAAAAATTCTTTTTTAAAATAGGTTAAATACAAAACTTAAAAATAAAATAAAAAACTCAAAAAGTCCAAATCTGAATCCTCTCCAACTCTGACTCCTACTGGTTGGATTGAGTCTACGTAAGTTAGAGTTGGAGTTTAGATTTTAATTCTGACAAAATTAGAGTCAGAGTCGGGGAATTCGATTCCTTTGAAGTCGATGCTCACCCTATATGCAATAACTCCAAGCGTAGGCAAATTTCCTTGAAAAGAACCGTACAGGAAGAAAGCTGAGGGAAGTTTCAAAAAGCTTAAGGAATCGAAAGAACACGGGATACCATACGTTGTGACTTGATGGTTTACCATGGAACCATGCTCCTTTCCAAATCCTTCAAGTATTGTGAGAAATACCCCTGTGCTTTTCCTTTCAGTGGTCAACCACAGTCTGCACGCTTTAAGACATTTTCCTTGCAGTTCTGTTGTCCTATTCGCAAGTTCCTACCATTTTCCTTTCGCTTGCTGGATGCAAAAGCTGAGAAAAAAATAAAAAATAAAAACTAGGAAGACTTTTCTTACGTTGAAATGTCTCCTACCGCAATCCCACGAAAGGTTGATGCAGACTTTTCTTACGTCTTCTTTTTTCTTGAGCTGCCAGCCATCACATTTGGCGTTATATGCTAGACACTTATCTGAACGGAACATATATCCTGCAGAGTGAGACATCTAAGTCAACAATAAACTTTCTTCTAAATCCCCCGTCCTAAATTTTGATTATTCTCAGCCATTGTTTCTTCCTCATCCTATGCAGCTAATGTTCACTTCCATCTCCCACTGAAAAGATGATAAGCCACGACGATCCGGGAGGGCCCATAAGCCGAATCCCAAATATTTGGGATGAGCCTGTACGTGAAAGATCGTTGGATGCAGCATGCATGCAACGTAGCAGGCAGTAGACGGAACCATTTAAGCACGTGGAAAGTGGAGGGTAGGACTGGGTCGTCGTTCCGGTCGAGAGTTTTACGTGCGAATGGGTCTTCAGTTGCAAATGGATCTTCAGTAGTTGCGTCATTGTTGCGTTATTTACGTTGCTTTCATTTCATGCAGTTATGTTCTGTTTTGCATGTATTGTTTTGCGTTATTTACGTCACTTTTATTTCATGCAGTTATGTTCTGTTTTGCATGTATGGTTTTACGTGTGTTTGCGTCCAGTTGTTGGTTTCTCATTTCCTTTTGTTTCGGTTTACGTTATATGAGGTTTTGCTTATTTAAGCAGCCTATAGTTGTCAATGAAGATCAAGAAATCATTTGTTATTCAAAACTTGCGGTACTTTCTCACCCAAAGAGAAACCAATTCACTTATTCTCGTATTATCTGAGTTTGGGACCTATCAAAAGAGGATCAAATGAAAAAGGGTAGCAATTGCTACCCCTTTTCCATGGAAAATCTTCATTTTTTCATGGTTCTCTTCCCTCTCCTGAATCTCCAATTTCTTTCTTTTCTACTTCTCTCATCAGCTTCTACCCTTCCCACCAAGTACTTTATCAATTGTGGATCCGTATCCAACATATCATTGAGTGGTCGGGAATTCGTGGGTGACCTGAATTTTGGCTCCTTCTCTGTTGGACCAAGTTCTGCAATCAGTATTGTCACCACCAACTCATCAACAGATACGTCTCTTTATCAAACTGCCAGAATTTTCAAAAACCAATCTTCATTTGATTTTGATATCACTGATTTTGGCATTTATTATGTTCGTGTCCACTTCTTTCCGTTTTCCTCCGGGAGGATTAATCTGGCCGATGCCCACTTCGATGTTTCAGCCTTTAATTTCTCGCTGTTGTCAAACTTTCGAATTCAAGACAATAGCAACTAACCTTTGATTAAAGAATACTTACTCACTATCAATGCAACCAAATTCAGCATCCACTTTAGTCCTCGGAGAGAATCTTTTGCTTTTGTAAGCGCCATTGAAGTCTTTCTTGTTCCAGATCAAGATTTCGTCGAGGATGACTTTGATCTAATTACTCCCAGTGGCCTGAGCAATGTTAGATACTATGGTGTACGATCTCAGGTTTTACTTACAATCCACAGGGTCCATGTTGGAGGTCCACAGAATAACGACTCACTCTGGAGGAATTGGATACCGGATGATAAATATCTACTCCCAGGAGAGAATCTGGGAAAACCTGTGTTCCTTATGAAGGTACGCTTAACTATGATGTTAATGGAGCAAATAATTATTCTGCATCGGATCTTGTCTACAAGACATGTCGAGAATTGAACTTAGATAGCAGCAAAGGGTCATCAAATTTTTCGAAAATAACATGGCGTTTTGACGTGAGTAGGAGCGCCACGCATCTGGTTCGGCTGCACTTTTGTGATATTATCAGTAAAAATGCTGGTGATGTCTTCTTCAATCTCTATTTTTATGGTAATTTCACTCACATGATCTCTACAAATAACGTTAGTGATCTGTTGGCTGCTCCACTTTACTACGATTTGGTGGTTGAATCAGATGACTCCGGATCCATGGATATTAGTGTAGGGCCTAGGCAGGATTCTAAAAATAAATCTGCCTATCTGAATGGGGTGGAGATTTTGGAGTTTATGAGGGAGTCTAGTTTGGTTGATGTTCCCAGTAATGAAAATGTTCCCAGTAATGAAAATGTTAGGCCCTAAGAGAAAGAAAGCAATTGAGATCTACAGAGTCGGCACGAAGTGAAGGAAACCAAAGAAGCTCAAAACAGTGCGCAAAAGAGAGGCTTCGAGACGCTGCGTTGCAGCCTTATCTTTAATTTATTGTATTAATTTACTATTATGTCCTTGTAGTTTAATTTAAAGACTGTTGAGTCCTTATTATGTAAAACGCGGTGTTTAAGAGGTAGTGGGATAAATGGAAGGGAGTGGAGCAGACGAAGGCATGCTTTTATTATCTTGTATTTGGAACTATCTGGAGGTCGAGTCCCTTGAAGAACCCTTGCTATTTCAATGAATGTATGATAGTTTTTCCCTTCTTCCTCATTACATTTTATTACATCAATTTCCACAATCTCAAACACTCATATACAACTGTAAGCTACTCTGCATTCTTGTAGCTAACATTTGGTAACTAGAGCCACCCATCCTGATGGTTGAGGGCACACGTTCTAGGCAGCAGCATGATACACTCCAATGGCAGGTGGACTCCTTGGAAGAAAGTAGCAAAATAGTGAATGAAAGGTTAGACCAACTTACTGATATGGTGAGAACCTTCATAGCTAATCAAAATAACAACTTGAATAGAGATGTACCACTAGGATATGAAGGTGGGGAGCCACATGGGGGGGGGGGGGGGGAGGGGGGGGGGGGGGGGGTTTAACAGAACCGTTAGGTTGGATTTCCCTCATTTCAATGGGGTAACCCAACTGGATGGACTTTCAAAGCAAACCAGTATTTTGAAATCCACCAAACAAACCTAGCCCAGAGGTTATTAATAGTCTCTTACCATATGGAGGGGGAAGCCCTAGTTTGGTGCCAAGATGCTTATGAATTTGGACGGCTTATTAGCTGGGAAATATTTTTAAGAGCTTTGCTACTGCGCTTTGGTCCAACAGCTTACGATGACCCAATGAAAGATCTTACTCGTTTAAAACAAACAACCATTGTTTCAGCTTATAAAGCTAAGTTTGAATCTTTGTCCAATCGCTTAAGGGGTCTTTCAGATCCTCATAAATTAAGTGTTTTCTTAAGCGGACTGAAAGATGAAATCCGCTTGCCTATTAAGATGTTAAATCCTATTAACTTGGAAGCGGCTTTTGGGCTAGCAAAAGTACAAGAGTAATACCTCCTAACTTCCAAGAGGCCATACACTAGACCTCATTCAGATAAGCCAACTTCATCTTGGGGAAAAAATCCTAACTCCACTGGCCAGTATAGTGAAGGAAGAAAGAGTATTAAGGGGGGGAGATATGTGACTCCTAACAGAAAGTTATTCTCGACATCAATGGATGAAAAGCTCCTCAAGGTACTATGCTACCATTGTGAGGAGAAGTGGAATCCCACGGACCAGTGTAAAGCACCAAAGGTTTACTTGTTGCAAACCCTTGAAGAACCATTAGAAGTTAGACAAACTAGAGATACAGAAAATGAGGACAATGACCAGGAGTTGGAGCCTTTAGTGGAGCAAGCTGAAGCAGGAATTTCATTGAGTGCTATGAGTGGGACCCCTAACGCTCAAACAATGAGACTCTTGGGCAGTTTGTGTGGAGAACAGGTGGTGGTCTTGATTGATTCAGGCAGCACAAATAATTTTATGGATCCCTGGGTGTCCAAGAAAACCAAACTACCAGTGGGGGACACACGGCCCATTTTGGTGAAGATTGAAATGGAGATGTGATCCAAGGGGAAGGCCAATGCAGTGAAGTACCCCTCAAACTACAATTGGGTGGTTGTGATCTGGTTCTAGGAGTAGCTTGGTTGCAAACTCTTGGTCCCATTTTATGAGATTTTGCAAAACTTACAATGGAGTTTGGAGGAAAGGATGGAAAAGAAGTCCTTAGAGGATTAAAGCCTAGTGAGTCAACTATAGAGGGCAGTAGCAAGTCTCTACTCCACTCTATAAACCGTGGCCAAGGGTTTTGGTTACAATTGCAGGAAGCCCAAGGCAAGATTGTAAACCTCAAATCTGAATTCCAAAGAAGCCACCCTGACATTAAAGCCCTCCTAACCCAGTTCAAAAAAATCTTTGATACCCCACAGGGCCTTCCCCCAACCAATTTCAAGGATCACAGAATAATCCTTAAAGAAGGAACCCAGCCTATCTCTACTCGACCCTACCGATACCCACATTACCAAAAAAATGAGATTGAGAAACTGGTGATAGAAATCTACAAACAGGAGTTATTAGGCCCAGCTTCAACCCCTTCTCATCTCCCGTGTTACTGGTTCGAAAGGCAGATGGAGGATGGCATTTGTGTTGATTACCGATCCTTAAATAAGGAAACGATGAAAAATACCAGTGATCGATGAATTACTGGATGAATTGAATGGGGCGGTGGTTTTCTCAAAGCTGGACTTAAGGTCTGGCTATCATCAAATATCAGTGGTGGAATAAGACATCCCAAAGACTACATTCCGGACCCATGAAGGGAATTACGAGTTCCTTGTAATGCCTTTTGGCTTAACAAATGCCCCATCAACTTTCCAAGGACTCATGAATGAAATCTTCTGACCATTTCTAAGGAAATTTGTATTGGTTTTTTTTTTTTTTTTTGATGATATACTAAATTATAGTGGTTGTTGGTCTACTCATTTGTTGCACATTAGAAAGGTGTTGGAGACTTTGCAGGTGCACAACTTGTTTGCTAAGTTCTCAAAGTGTAAATTTGGAGTTCCAGAAGTGGATTATTTGGGGCATATTATCATAGCTGAAGGAGTAAGGGCAAATTCCTAAAAAATATAAGCTATGCTGGATTAGCCACAGCTGAAAAATGTCAAGTCTCTAAAAGGGTTCTTATGACATTTTTTTTATTTTTTTATTTTTTCATTTTATTATCGGTTAAGAATAGTGACATTGTATTAGTTTAATTAGTTGTAATGTATTATTATTTATTTTTTTCTTTGTAAATTTATTTTTTGCATTGTGATGTAACAACAATATTATCTATTTTGTATTTTTTTTCTTAATTTTGTTCTTCAATTTATTTTTTTAAAAAACTTTTTAAAAGTGTTTAATTTTTTTTTTTAAATCTAAGTAATTTGAACATGATATCAGATTTTTTTTTAAAAAAAAATAGTGTTGTAATTTTTTTTAAAGTTATAAAGTTTTTTTAAATAAAATATTACAAAACCTGGATTGAATCCGGTTATAACCTGGATCCAGGTTTTATTCAAAAAAGAAGAAGCAAACAATCCGGATATCTGGGGTGGATAACCTCTCGGTTTTTGAAATCTGGATATCCAGATCCGGATCTGGATGAACACTCCTAATTTTAACCATTTCTTTACTGTCTTAGAGTAGTGCTAATGGATTAGCTAAATACCAACAAAATAGATGTTGAGAGCTATTGGGATAAAATTCAGCCTACATTGGATTAGCTATATTTCAAATAATTTGAATTTAGTTACAATGACTTCCAAAACTATTTCCAAATTTGAAGGTGATTGTAGATACATCAAATCCATGTTTTATCATTTTTTTCTCTCTTTCTTTCTCACAACTGCCACTTCCCTCTCAATAAACTAGAAAGTTCTTCTCCAATGTGGAGCTACAACATTACTGTAGGTTTTACTAATATGATAAAATAAAATAAATTAATAATTAAAAAAATTATATATATATATATATATTTAATTATTAATTACTCATTACTATATAATCAATAAATAAATAATCTAATGTAAAGATTTGATGTGAATAGTCAAAACTAAATTCATCTTATATTATTTTATTATTATATAATGAAAAATAGCTATTTCACTGTGCAAACTTATATGAATGAAATAGTCAAAAGTCAAATTATTTTACATTCATCAAAAATGTTTTTTAACTTTGACTAATCCATTAAGGATGCTCTTATGGAACTCCTTAGTTTCTTACGTCTTTTTCTTTCTTTTTAGGTGGGACTCTTGACTCCGCCTTTCTTCTAAAATTGTCTTTCTTTATGAAATAGATGGAACAATTAATGTCCAATGCATAGTCTCTCTCTTATGGGGGCTCCTCTTGACTCCCACCTTTCTAGTCACACTGCCTTTCTTTATGAAGTAGGTGGAATAATTGTTGATACATAAAAAAATGTATTTTTCTAACGATCCTATTTTTTAATTTGTGCCGTTGGATTAAAGGATTGATGAGATTTATAGCTATTGAGGTGCTAGTTTTCTAGCTATGACTTTAACTCATATCTATACGTTACCCTTCTATTTACAGACGGAAAACTAGCTCCAGCTTGTGAAACCCATCATTGCAACATCTTCAACATTTGATTCATTATTTCGTGCGTTAACAGTTTTTTTAAAGGCGTAGCTGTTTTAGCTCATTGTTCCGTGAGATAGCCATTTCAGCTCATTATTTCGCGCGTTAACTTGTGTAGAGTTTAATTCTTCAGTTACTTCTTGAATAAATGTGCCGTTACACTATAAATAGGTCCTTTGGTTTAGTCAGACATTGTGCATAAAAAATTCGTACTAATTCATCTCCCAATTTTTGTGTGATATTCGAGAGATTTCGAGTAAAAAATATGTGTTATTTTTTAGCGGTTTGGACTCAACTACATGTGCAGGGTTAGTTCGAGTCATACGATGAACCGTTGGGCTGCTTTATCCTAGAGGGGACAAGCCAAGAGAAGATTTGCTGCACTAGTGTTTAAAAATTGTCTACCATAGAGAACTTGAATCTCCTTAAAGAGAGATTTCCATTCTCAATCTAATAGTCTTCCTCTTTTTTGGTTATTTTTTATTTCAGTTTATTGTAATTTATTTTGTTATTATGATTTTTCATCAACAAGTTTAAGAAGATTCAAATGGACTCTATAGTTGAAAAATCCAAAGACAGCGTTGGAGATCTCACAAGCCATTTTGCTTCAAGGGTGCCCATTTCAAGCGGTGAAAGTGCAAAGTGCTCTTTTATCTCAGCCTGCTCAATGTCTCCTATCTGGTCACGAAGAAGAATCCAAACAAGACCTCCACTGACAATATGACTGAAGAGCAACACAAAACTCATCAAGCGAAGGTAGAAAAAATACACAAATGATGAGTATAAATGCCAATGCTATCATTTGAATTGTCTTGCAGATCATTTCTATGATTATTACAATACTACATACTCCACTGCAATAAAATTTGGAAAGTTTTACAGAGTAAATATGATGCCAAAGAGGCGGGTGCAAAGAAGTATGCAGCTAGCAGCTTCTTCCGATATCAAATGGTATACGGCAAGTTCATTGGGGAGCAAGCACAAGATTTCCAAATGATAGTAGCGGGGGTTAGATCTGAAGGCATCAAAATTAAAGAAAACTTGATTGCTTACAACATCGTTGACAAGCTACCACCTTCATGGAGGAAGTTCCAAAAGTCGACTCACCACAAGAAAAATGAGACATCCTTGGAGACTTTGAGCACACGGATTCGTGTAGAGGAAGCTAGAGGCCAAGATGCTTTGATGACACAAAGTGGTAATGAGCTTACCACAACAAAGGTAAATTTAATTTTTGAAAATAGTAGCTTGCCCAAAGGTCAAAATTCTACAAATAGTCATTTGAAGCCTTAGAAAAAGGTTTTCAAAAAATTTAGAAAGCCTCACAACAACGGCAATCTAAGTCAAAAGAATAAGAACTAAAGATCTCCTTCCTTCACAACATCAAGCTTGTTTTGTCTATGGCAGAAGTGGGCATTTTGTTCGAACTTGCAAATTTCCAAAGCGGGAAAATGTTCCTTAGGAAAATTTAACTGAGGAGGCTCTTATAGCAATGATTATAGACATAAACATGGTCCAGTATGTTGAAGGGTGGTGGGTAGACTCCGGTGCCAATAGACATGTCTTTTAGAATAAAAAGATTGGTTCAAGAAATATACTCCTTTTAATGAAGAGAAATCAATTATGTTTCGTGACTCAAGTAAAGCCAAGGTTCTGGTAGTGGTGAGGTTGAGTTGAATTTTACCTCTGGACGTGTACTTACTCTTAAAGCTATGCTTTATACACCATCTATGAAGAATAATTTAATGTCAAGTTTTTTGCTCAACAAGGCTGGCTTAAAAAACAAAAAGGCTGGCTTTAAAAAGACTATGGAACCTGATCAATATGTAATGACTAAAAAGGGAATATTTGTTGGCAAAGGGTATGCTTGTGATGGAATGTTTAAGTTAAATGTTGAGTCTAAAGTATTGAATGGTTATGCTTATATGCTTTCTTCTGTGAATTTTTGGCATGCTCATTTATGTCATATTAATAGTAGATACATTGCATTCGTGAGTAGTTTAGGATTAATTCCCAAATTGGCAAAATATTTTAAAAAATGTGAAATTTGTAGTAAAGTGAAAATTACAAAAAGGCCTCATAAAAGTGTTGAAAGAAATACCAATTTATTAAATTTAATTCAAACTGATCTTTGTGAATTTGAAGGAATTTTAACTTGTGGAGGAAATAGATATTTTATCATTTTTATTGATGATTTTTCAAAATATACTTATGTTTATTTATTAAGAAATAAAAGTGAAACTTTTGAAAAATTTAAAGATTTCCTTCACGAAGTTGAAAATCAATTTGGTTGAAAGATCAAAAGATTTAGAAGTGATAGACGCCGAGAGTATGTTTCAAATGAATTCAACAATTTTGTTCAGTCTTTGGGAATAATCCATGAAACTACTCCACCATATTCACCTGCATCTAATAGTGTGACTGAAAGGAAAAATAGAACTTTAATTGAGTTGGCGAATGCCATGTTTATAGATTCAGGTGCTCCCCCAAACTTTTGGGGTGAAGTAATTTTGATTGTTTGTCATGTGTTAAATAGGGTTCCTTATAAAAATTCAAAATCTATACCTTTTAAGTTGTAGAAAGGGTATAAGCCAAATTTGGAATATTTTAAAGTTTGGGGCTATCTAGCATTTGTAAGGATTATTGATTCAAAAACACCCAAACTGAGTGTAAGAACTACCACTTGTGCTTTTCTTGGATATGCGATACACAGCCTATAGATTTTTTGACATTGAAAATAATGTGATTTTTGAATTGGGTGATGAAATTTTTCATGAAGAAAAGCTTCCTTTTAAATAAAAAAATAGTAGGGGTAAAGAATCTAGACAAAATACTTTTTATGAACCAAGTTCTTCTACTCCTTCACAAAATCAAGAAAACTTTGAACCAAGAAGGAGTAAAAGAGAAAACTTTGAACCAAGAAGGAGTAAAAGAGAGAACTGAAAAAGATTTTGGCCCTGACTATTACATTTATAATAGATAGGAAAGTCCAAATACTTTACAAGAAGTTTTAGCTTCATCTGATGTTGTATTTTAGAAAGAGGTTGTGACTGATGAGATGGATTCACTAATTTCTAATAAAACTTGGAAGTTAGTTGAATTACAACCGGGTTGTAAAACCATACGTGTAAATTGGTTCTTAGAAAAAAGTTTTAACCTAATAGAACTATAGAAAAACTCAAGACTAGACTTGTTGCAAAAGGTGCTTAACAAAACGCCGATCTTTATTTTTCTGATACTTTTTCTCTAGTTATTAGAATAACTTCCATCAAATTTTAAATTGCAATTGCTGCAATTCATGATTTAAACATTCTTCAAATGGATGTTAAAACAACATTTTTGAATGGGGATCTAGGGACCAACCAAAACATTTTGTAGAGTTTGGCCAAGAAAGCAAAGTGTTGAAGTTGACAAAATCTCTATATGGCTTAAAACAGGCTCCTAAACTATGGCATGAGAAGTTTTCTTCTTGCATGATTGAGAATGACTATAAGTCAAATGAGTGTGATAAATGTATCTATTAAATCACATGTTATTATTAGCCTCTATGTGGATGATTTGCTTATATTTGGTTCTAATTTGCATCTTATTGGCGAAACCAAAAATATTCTTAGAAATCATTTTGATATGAAAGATCTTGATGAGGCTAATTATTTTGGGTATGAAAATACCAAAATATGTGATTGTATTTTTCTTGATCAATCGCATTACGTAGAAAAATTATTAAAGAAATATAATTATGTTAGATGCAAGCATGTTGTTACTCTTTTTTATCCTAGTGTTCATTTATTTTCGATTGAAAATGATGATGATGTGATTAATCACGAAGAATAAGCTAGCATGATTGGAAGTTTACGTTATGCGGTTGCTTATACCTAACATTGCGTATGCAGTAGGAGTACTTGACCTATCTCCATGGTTCTCCATTATGATGAATGGAACTCTCAAAGGTTTCTTCCAACAGTCTCGGGCTTAAGGCAAATGATCCACTCTCACCTTATTTGTTTATTATTATGAGGAGGTGTTGTCAAGATTACTTCAAAAGAATTTTGAAGAGGGTCGAATTGGCTGTTTTTCACATCCCATGGGTGCGCCTTTAGTCTCCCACTTACTCTATGCTGATGACCTCTTAGTCTTTGTGAATGGTGGCAAGCGCTTGTATTGATTAAAACGCTAGAGATTTATGAGAAGTGGTCCAACCAATTAATTAATAAGGATAAATCAGCTTTGTTCTTCTCAAAGTCTATTACCTTTTCTAAGCGTTGAAATCTAATGAGATTGACTGTTGTTGGAAGCAAGCTCCCTATCATTTACTTGGGAGTCCCTCCTGTCTTAGGTCGTCTCACATCATGGGATTTAGAATCTCTTATTAAGAAGATTAAAAAAAAAGTGGCAGGCTAGAAATTGAAGCTACTTTCAGAAGGTGGTAGACTCACTCTTCTTAAACAGTTCTATCATGTATGGCAACCCATCTCTTAGCAGTTTTTAATGTCCTGTTGAAGGTTTTTAAAAAAATCAACTCTTTTCTTTCAACATTTTTTGGGGGAAAATTTAATGGGAAACTGAGGATGAAATGGTGATTGGTGTGGTGGGATAAAATGTGCAAACCTCACAAGGAAGAGGATATTAGCTTGATGAATTTTCATGAGGTTCAAAGGTCACTCCACATGAAATTTGCATGGAGACTTTTATCAGTATACAATCTATGGACACAGTTCTTTCGAGCTAAATATGTGAAGTAGGGTCATATTTTATTTGCTGAGGTTTGCCAAATTGCATCCCATTCTGGAGATCGGTCATGAATGTTATTCCTGATGTGGTCGATAATGTAAAAGTGAAGGTGAAAGAGGGTGGGTCTTCCTTTTGGTTTGATCATTGGTTCGTGAGTGGGCCTCTCAGTGTTAGTGGAGATGTTGTGCCTGCTGATATTAAAATACAAGATGTTTGGGTGGATGGCCCCTGGGATGAAAATTATCTTGTAGAACTGGTCGGTACATATAAGGCCAGTGAGATTATGGGTGAAATTGTGGCGAGAATAGAAGGCAAGGATATTACAATTTGGATGGACTTTTTATGTTTGCCACTACTTGGGATATCATTCGTATCAAAGGCACTGAACAAATGGGCATGGATTGGATTTGGCACCATCTTCTCCTGAAAAAGATGTCTGTATGTATGTGGAAAGCCAGATTTAATGGACTTAGACTCTTGAGTGCAATATCTGGGAATTCCATTGGCCTCTCAATGTGATTGTTGTTTATAAGGTCAAGCCGAAACTTTGAACCATGTGTTATGTTGTGGGATTATTGCCTCTGAAGTCTAGAAGATGGTTGCACTTGCGCTAGGCATACCACATTTTGTAGGAATGTCATGGTGGGCGACTGTGATGCAGTGGTTTAACTTAGCAAAGAAATTGAGTCACAGGGTTATTTTACTTGGCATTATACCTTCTATTATAACAAGGTGCCTCTGGTTGCATTGTTGCAAGGCTCGGATGGAAAACTCACAGGATTTGGCGTCGGGAGTTTGGTTGGCAGTTAAGGTTTGGCTAAGGTGTAACAGCCCGCTAGAAATTCAATTGTGAAATTTCTATTAACTTTAAGAATCTAGTGAAAACCCCATAAGTTTTCACGAATCCATTAATCATATAGGTTTTTGTCTAACTACATAGTTAGTGTTATTATTTACTATGGTATCAGAAGTGTGTTTTTGATTATTGGAGATAGTTAGAAGTGTCAAAATGTATTATGGTTTGTGCCATTAGACTCGGAGGGTTATTTAAAGTCTTATGGCGCAATAACATTTTTTCATATTTTCGGTCAAAACGTTTGTTTAAAACTGTAGATATTATTGGATAAAAAGAAATATCTTGAGGTAATTTTCGTGGATATTATTGGGTAAAAATATCTTGAGTTGATTTTTTGTAGATATTATTAGGTAAGAGAGTCCTACACTCCACTCTCACTCCGGTAAGAGAGTCCTACACTTAACTCTCACTTCGGGTAAGAGAGTCCTACACTTAACTCTCACTCCAGCCTCATCTCTTCCATATCTTATCCACAAATATCTCCAGCCATCCCTCCCCATGAAATTATCTTAATTTATGCTTTCCATTGAAAGAATACCAAACACTCTCTCTCGGACAGCTTTTAGGAGTTCTTTTGCACACCCATTTCGAAGCTTTTGTAAGTGTTTTATCATAAAGTCTCCTTCATATAAGTTGTTCCTCTTTGAGTCTAGTTTCCGTAGATGTATTTTTCGTATCATTTCATGGTCATTTGGTCGGTCAAAAGTATTTTTAACCATAGAAAGGTCATTCTGGGCGTGAATCTGGAGAGTATGTTATAGTTTGGAGTTTTTGACCAAGCTAATGGATAGATATTGGTCCGAAAGTTTTATGGAGTATTGTTAACATGTATATATGACTATTGGTTGAGGATTTTTGCATGATTAAAGGTTTTGATGAAAGATTTTCTTAGATTTAGAAACTTAGAAACTGGAAGAGGAAAAACAGTTTCTGTTTTGAGAAAGTTTAACTCTTTGGTGGTCTAAACCTATTCTAATGACTTTAATAATTTTATTGGAAGATCCTAAACATCTTATATACATGTTATATTATTATTTTGAAGATATTTGATGTTAGTTTCAAAGATATGAAATTTTATGTAAAGAGATATTCAGATAAGCCAAAGTGTGGATATTCTTGGCTAAATTTATGTTTTGATTAATTTCTAACCATGTGATCTTGAATTAGAAGCTTGTATATGTTTTAGGACATCTTTTTAAACCATGTAATGGTTTGGTTTGAAGATCATATATTTATAAGTCATAGATCAAGAGATTTATCAAAACTAGTTGAGGAAAAAGTTCCTGTTTTTGGACTAAGTGTAAAACCAAAAACTCCAAATGTTATTTTGTGATTTTGGTGACTTTAGTTTGATGATTTAAAGCATGGTTGATGTTAGGATGATATTATGAATATGTTAGAAGTACGATTTGATTTTTGAAATTCTTGGAAATGTTTTGATTTAAGGTCAAAACTTGTGATTCAAGTGCTTGGATCTTTTTACAAAAAAGTTTGGTGTTGATTATTAGCTTTTTCTAAATGAATGTTTTAAGTATGGTTTTGAACTTAGGATTGGAAGATGTTTGTTGCAAAATTTTGGTTTAAGCATGAGTTTTGAAGTTGGAAGAAATTGCAACAAAAATAAAGGGAAATGGCCTATGGATGTTTCGACCATAGTGTGTTCTTCATAGTTGTGTTTTGTTTTAAATTTTTCTGAGTTGATATTTAAGTTTAGGACAAAATTTACATGATGAATGTAAATTTTGGAAACTTTTGGAGTTAGTATGCAAAATCCTTAAGTTATGGGTAAAACGGTCATTTTCCCACATGTAGAGAGTAAAATGAAAATTTTACTCTTTAAGTTAGTATTTTCCATATTTCAAATTATTAGTGATTTAGTTCTAACTTTTAGAATCACTAATTACAGTTCTTCGTGATCGTACTTGAAGTTTTATAAAAAAAACGCGGAGATCGAGGTAAGTTAGCTTTTAACTTACTAGCAGTCTACTGTGTATGTGTGCTAAGTAAAAGAACTACAGTGTATGTATGTACGTTATCATATGTGTCATGCCATGTCAAGTTATCATGTAATTGTCTATTATACAGAATTTATTCTGTCATCAATTTTTATCTGTTACATAATATATTCTGTTATGTATTACTGTACATTACAAGTACGTCATGCTAAGTATGTCATCTATTACATGTAAGTCAAGTCATGTAATATTCACTGTTGCAAGTATGTCATGTTAAATATGTTGTCTATTATATGTTATGCCATGTTACGAAATGTTTCTATCTCAAGTTGGTCATGTATTCTAAGTTATGTTCAAGTCACGTTATGTTACGTCAGGACTTCAGTCCTTTCGTATTCCAGTTACATTTCATCTTGAATACATTATGATGTGTAGAATACATGGGGCCACAACAACTGTGGAGTATGTATTTAACTACAATTGTGATGCGTAAAATACATGGGGCCACAACAACTGTGGAGTATGTATTTTTCATGTTAAATCAAGTTTGTGTAAAATACATGGGGCCACAACAACTGTGGAGTATGTATTTAACTACAATTGTGATGCGTAAAATACATGGGGCCACAACAACTGTGGAGTATGTATTTTTCATGTTAAATCAAGTTTGTGTAGAATACATGGGGCCACAACAACTGTGGAGTATGTATTTTTAAATGTTAAGTCAAGTTTGTGTAAAATACATGGGGCCACAACAACTGTGGAGTATGTATTTTTCATGTTAAATCAAGTTTGTGTAGAATACATGGGGCCACAACAACTGTGGAGTATGTATTTTTAAATGTTAAGTCAAGTTTGTGTAAAATACATGGGGCCACAACAACTGTGGAGTATGTATTTAACTACAATTGTGATGCGTAAAATACATGGGGCCACAACAACTGTGGAGTATGTATTTTTCATGTTAAGTCAAGTTTGTGTAGAATACATGGGGCCACAACAACTGTGGAGTATGTATTTTTAATATTAAGTCAAGTTTGTGAAGAATACATGGGGCCACAACAACTGTGGAGTATGTATTTACACGTAGAATACATGGGGCCACAACAACTGTGGAGTATGTATTTTTCATGTTAATTCAAGTTTCAGAGCAAGTTCATGCTAAGTCAAGTTCACTTCATGATTCAATTTAAGCTATGTCAATTATGCTATGTTGTACACTAAGTTATGCTTTAATTACTTATGAATTTGATTATGCATTTATGCTTTTACTGTCATCCATGCATCATTAGTCTGTATGGAAGTTTTTTGTTAACTTGCTGAGATTTGTAATCAAATCTCACTGTGGTAGTCCCAACTACCATTTCCCCCAAATGGTAGATCTTGTTACAGGACCTGAAGGAGGATCAGAAGCTGATCAACTAGACACAGTCGACTGAACGACGGTGCGTCGTTAATGTTAATATAGTAGTTAAATTACTTCTTGTACGATGGAGTTGCATCTCCAGTACTATTGGATCATAACTATTTTGGAATAGTGCTGTGATCTTAGTTATTCAATGGATCTTTATGTATGAAGTATGTTTTAAGTATTGGGATATTTTCAGTTTGGTGCATAGTATTGCTAAAGAAAAAAATTATCCGCTGCGAATATTGCATAATGTTAGATGCATGTTAGGATTATTGCATCTTATATGTCATGAACGGGGGCAGGTAACCTTGTGTTGCATGTCTCGACGCTTCAAATGTCCGTCCAATCCCAAACGGAATTTGGGGGCGTCACATAAGGAATCTCTCATCTCTTATGGTTAAACATTGGCCTCTTTCTGACGTTGATGAGGGGTGATGATTGCACGAAAGTGTACTCTGAACATTGCTTTTACAAGTTTAATTGCTAGATTATATGTGTAATCAAATTGGCGTTATTGCCGGGGAGACGGTTCAAGAAGTGCATTCAAAGAATAGGTTTGGTGAATTTGACAAACCAAAAGCGGTAAACTTGTTCCTTTCTTTTACTTTGTTTCAATTTTAGATGTAGTTTTTTTTTTTCCTTTCTCTTTCAGTGTTTACATGCATAGATCTAGAGGTGAGTTAGGTAGATTTGCAAGGAGACCTGAAGTAGACACTTATACTCTCTTTGATAATCTGTTTGACATGCCATCTAATTTTGATATACATTCTATTTCATCATTTTCTTCATCTAACATGAGTGTGCACGAAGATCAACCTAGGACTCTACATGAGTACCTTCGCTCTACACGCACAACAACACCATCATGTATTATATTTCCACTTTATAGTCCTCCAATAGATTTCAAACCAGGTGTGATACAACTTCTCCCTACTTTTCATGGTTTGGAGAGTGAAAATCCATATGTGCATATTAGGGAGTTTGAAGAGGTTGTTGTGTTCAACCTAGCACTGTAGATGCTATTTGACTTAAGTTCTTTCCTTTCTCACTAAAGGATAAGGCGAAGAGTTGGATGTATTCATTGAGACCACAGTTGATTGGTCATGGACTAAGATGACCCAAGTTTTTTTCAATAAATACTTTCCTCGTCATAATACTAATGCTTTGAAAAGGCAAATCTCAATTCTTACACAAAATAATAGTGAGACTTTGTATCAAGCATTTGAATGTTTTAAAGAGTACTTAGCTTGTGTCCCCATCATGGTTATGAAAGTTGGAGTCTACTTAGCTATTTTTATGAAGGTCTTACTCCTAGATAGCGTCAATTTGTTAAAATGATGTGTAAATGTAATGGTGAGTTTTTGTAGAAGGATCCAGATGAGGCAATAGAGTATTTAAATGAACTTGCAGAATAAGCTCACACTTAGACAGGACCAAATGCTTTTGACAGTACCAATCGAGCATGCTCCAATCAAACTCATTTTAGTGGAGGCATCTATCATCTTGGAGAAGAAGATAACTTGAAAGCAAGGATGGAGGGCTTAACTAGATAGTTAGAGGCATTGAAAATGAAGGAAACTATGGCAGCTCGTATTATTCCCTAAGCTAATGCCTTTAAACTATGTTTTGTTTGTCAGGGAGTAGATCATCTTGCACAAGATTGCTCAACACTTGCTGAGATGAGAGGAGTGTATGAGGAACATTGCAATTCTCTTGGCATGTATAAAAAGCCATTTTCACCCTACTTAGATACATACAATCCTGGTTGGAGAAATCACCCAAACTTCAGTTGGAAGTTGGCCACTCACAACCATCAAGGAATTACTCTACACCATAGCATGCATCTCCCTCTTCTAGGAACTACTTAGAAGATACTTTGCATGCTTTTATTGAGGCACAGGGTAAAACTAATCAAAAGTTTGAGTCTTTGATTACGTAGGTTGTTGAGAAAAATAAGGAGATAAAGAGTCATGTATCCAAGTTGATGACTTCATTGAGGGTGAATAAGCATGGCAAGTTCCCTTCTCAAGCTCAACCCATGCCCCAAGGTCAACATATTGCACAATAAAATTTGAAAGAAGTCAATGCCATTATGACACAAAGTGGTAAGTCCTTACACATCCCAACAACTGATCAGCCAGAGGATGTTGAAGAGGAACAAAGTAATAATAGTGCTGAGTTGTCTAAGGAAGCTAAGGTAATCAAAAGCCCAATTAAAGTACCATTTCCTCAAGTTTTAAAATCTGGTATGAGAACTTTGGATTCTAACAATGAAATCGTGGAGAACCTCAAACAGGTAAAGATGAATCTTCCTCTTTTGCATGTTATTAAACAAGTTACAACTTATACAAAAGTTTTCCAAGATTTGTATATAGTTAAGAGGAAGTACTATGTTAAGAAGACAACATTTCTAACAGAGCAAGTTAGTAGTCTGATTGAGTAGCAAATTTCTCCTAAGTACAAAGATCCTGGTTGTCCAATTATTGCATGTAATATTAGAAATTATGAGTCTGGGCAAACCTTACTAGATTTAGGAGCCAATGTAAATTTGATACCTTATTCAATTTATTTGCAATCAGGGTTGGAAGAATTCAAACCCACTCTTGTGGTATTGCAATTAGCTGACCGTTCAGTCAAAGTGCCATGGGGTGTGGTGGAGGATGTTTTGATTCAAATTGATGAATTTTATTATCTTGTTGATTTCTTAATTCTTAACACCAATTCTGTTGTTAATTCTAGTTCTAAAATTCCCTTGATTTTAGGTAGACCTTTCCTTAATACTGCTAACGCTCTTATGAATTGCAGGAACAGTCTAATGAAACTCTCTTTTGAGAATATGACTCTCGAGGTGAATATTTTTCATGTTGGAAAACAACCAATAGAAGATGATGAGTGTCACCAAACGTACATGATTGATGCACTCATAGATAAGGGAGTTCACATAGCTCATGATTTTGACCCCCTTGAATACTTTCTTATTAACTCTGAGTTAGACACTATTAGTGATTCATCTGATGTTGTTGATATTTATGTTATTTTTCATGAAACTCAGGATCATGGCACACAGGCTTGGCAACCAAAAATCAAGGAGTTGTCCAAGAAAAGTGAAAAATAGATTCTTTCAAATTCAGAGGCATCAAAAGTCGAATTGAAATGTTTGCTTAAAGGTTTAAAACATGTTTTCCTTGGTCCAGGTGATACTTTTCCTGTTATTATCTCATATGAATTGTCTGACTCTCAAGGTGAGCAATTGCTTCACACTTTAAATGAGCATAAGTCAGCTATAGGTTGGAGTATTGCATATATTAAAGGTGTTAGCCCCTTAGTCTATGCCCATAAAATTAATTTAGAGGAAGAAGCTAACCCTCGTAGAGACCCACAATGCAGACTTAATCCTACCATGAAAGAAGTGGTAAAGAATGAAGTATTAAAATGGTTAGATGTAGGGATTATACGCTCTATTGCTGACCGTAAATGGGTTAATCCTATGCAGATTGTCCCCAAAAAGTCAGGCTTTACTGTGGTGAAGAATGAAATGGGAGAGCTAGTACCTACAAAGCTTGTGACTGGGTGGCAGATGTGTATTGATTACTGAAAACTAAATTCTGCCACTAGAAGAAACCATTTCTCCATTCCTTTTATTGATCAAATCCTTGAGCGAGTTGCTGATCACCCTTTTTACTTTTTTTGAATGGTTACTCTGGTTACTATCAAATTGAAATTGCATCAGAAGACCAAGATAAAACCACCTTCACTTGCCCTTTTGGTACGTATGCCTTTCATATAATGCCATTTGGATTGTGTAATGCAGCTGCTACTTTTCAACGTTGCATGGTGAGCATATTTAGTGACATGGTTGAAAATTGTATGGAAGTTTTAATGGATGATTTGACTATTTTTGGTGATTCCTTTGACACTTGTTTGATAAATTTGAGTAGAGTCTTGGTTCGTTGTGAAGGAAAACACCTTGTGCTCAATTGTTTGATACATCTGAAGAGAGTCTTGGTTCGCTGTGAAGAGAACACCTTGTGCTCAATTGGGAAAAGTGTCATTTCATGGTATCCTCAGGTATTGCATTAGGTCATGTTGTTTCTTTTAAGGGTATAGAGGTTGGCCAATCCAAGATTGAGTTAATCTCAAAGCTACCAACTCCAAAAACTGTTAAAGAGGTAAGATTCTTCCTTGGCCATGCTAGTTTTTATAGAAAGTTTATACAAAAATTTTCTATATCTCACGACCTTTGTGTAGCCTTCTTGTTCAAGATACCCCATTTGAGCAGATAGATGCTTGTCAAGATGTGTTTACAATGCTAATTGACAGATTAACATCCACACTTATTGTGCAACCACTTGATTGGAGTCTTCTTTTTGAAATCATGTGTGACACAAGTGACTATGCCATGGGAGCAGTACTTAGGCAGCGTATTGAGGGAAAACCTTACGTTATTTATTATGCTAGTAGAATTTGCATTAAATAAATGAATTACTCTACCATTGAGAAATAGTTGCTAACTGTAGTATTTGCATTAAATAAATTCTGTTCTTATTTGATTGGATCACCTATCATTGTATTTACAGATCATGCCACTCTTAAGTACATTCTCTCCATTGTGGTGATTTTTTGCTTCGTAAATCTCAGACTTTTTTTTTGCTAGGTTTTCATTTTCTTGATTGACGCGTTGCCATGACAGCACCTGTAGGCCCCCTGGTGATTGTGCCACCAGAGGGCTCTTTGGATCATGGTGGAGCCATGCAAAAGTCGTACATGCAAGCTGTTTCTCGTTTGCCTGAGTCCTCATCGTTTAAGTTACAGATGCGTTATCCTATGGATATTCAGGGTGAGCAGGGTTTTGTTTTTTTGGAACAAGAAATGTTTAAAGCGGCGGAGGATTTTTCTTTGCTCTCATTCTAATGTTTATTTGGTCTAGACCACCCATTGATGCTATTCGTTTATCTGTGGTGAAAACTTGGGGGTTGCATGTTAATCCAACGATAAGTTTTATGGATGCTCATCATGTTCTTGTTCAGATGACCAATGAGAGTGATTTTATTCATGGTTGGGCTAGAGAAGGATGGGTAATGGAAGGATGCATTTTTTGTTTATTTAGATGGACAAAAGATTTTGATCTTCATAAGGAACCTTCTTTAGCGCCTCAATGGATTTTTCTTCCGAGTCTTCCAATGCATATGTATCGGATAGATTGCTTACAGATATTTGCGACTAGGTTTGGCCAGTTCTTAGGCACTGATAATGCAACTTGACATAGAACCAGGGCTCCGGGGGCTCGTATTTGTGCGGAGGTTGATTTGCTAGAGGAGCCAAACAAAGGCTTCCCGATTGTAATGGCTTTAAAAAAAATTTAGCAGAAGGCAAGGTATGAGAAGTCGGGGATTTACTGTGGTAAGTGTAATCGGCAAGGTCATTTAGCAGTGGTGTGTTTTGGTGGAGATGAATCATAAGAGGGGTAAGAATGAGGAGAGTTGGCTCCCACAAGGAAGATTGTTGTGAAAAGGCCAAAGTAGTTCCTCCGGAGAGGGGTAAATATAGAGGATACAGTGGATAGTGTTTGAGACAGTGGGAGTGGTGCAAGAGGAGTCTATGTGAGAGGAGGAGAGGGATGGGGCAAGTGAAAAATAGGGTGTAGTTCAATCTGAGGTTGGGTTACTAAGCATGTTGGTGCTTCCAGTCTACAAGTAGACAGTGATTGGGCTATTATTCTCAATGAGCACAAGATGGATGAGTTTATTGTGGAACCTGGCTATTTCTTACAGGCGGAGGATGGGCATGTGTCAACGTTACGGGAGGACAAGTTCCTTGAAGGAGGCCTTAAGGCATTT
The DNA here is from genome assembly GCF_018687715.1 of Carya illinoinensis. Taxonomy (NCBI): domain Eukaryota; kingdom Viridiplantae; phylum Streptophyta; class Magnoliopsida; order Fagales; family Juglandaceae; genus Carya; species Carya illinoinensis. The sequence goes on from NC_056752.1 coordinate 1,541,957, forward strand.
GACCATATGGGTGGGACATCTGATATTGTCTCGGAACTGCTAGAGATGGAAAGTTGAAGGCCAGATATTATGCATGAGGCTGAGGTTCGGACGTTTTATGGGGGAGGATAGTCACCATTTGTCAGACAGAGACGAGGTTGATGAACTGCGAGATATATCAAAGGTGAACAGGTATGAATCAGATCAGGGGGATCAAAGTTCTCGACAAAAACAATGACAGGTGGATCAGCAGGTGAGACAAACCCAGAGGGTGATATCCCATCTTGCCAAACTTAATTTATGAATCAAACAATACTGGTATGAAACGTGTGTGTGATAGGCACGTCAAAGAGGAGGTTAAGGCGATTGGTGAAAAAGCATAATGCTTAGATAGTTGCAATTTTAGAACCTTTTCAAAGTGAAACTCGTTTGTCTCGTGTAGCAAGTTTGGTGGGTTTGCCTAATTTTTGTGCTAGTGAAGCAATTGGTGGTAAGATATGGCTTCTGTGGAGCGATGCTCTTATGTTTGAGATGCTTTCTATGTCGGATCAGAGTTTGTCTGGATGGTTTTTCTAGGGAAATCTAAAAGTGTTAGTGACCTTTATTTATGCAAAATGTCAACAACAAGAAAGAAGGTTCCTATGGTAGGAGTTAGAAGGGTTGCAGGAAAATGATTCTCCGTGGCTTGTGGTGGGAGATTTTAATATTATTAGAGAGGATGGGGAGTGTATTGCTGGCAATCCAAGACCTCTAGCTACAATGGAGGATTTTAATAGATATCTGGATGCTTGTGGTCTTGTGGAGTTGAGATACTCGGGTAGTCACATGTTGTGGTGTAATGGACATGCAGGTGCATCGAGGAGCTGGGTGCAGCTCGATAGAGCACTCTTAAATAATGTATTTTTGAGAGCTTTCACTTCGGCTTGTTTAGAGTATTTAAATAGGAAAAGCTCGGACCATTGTCCTATGGTGGTCGCATTCCATAAACAAATTGAGAGTTATGGACCTCAACCTTTTCAATTTCAAAATATGTGGTGCACCCATGACTCTTTTAAGTCATGTGTGGAGAGGGTCTGGAATAAGGAGGTTCAAGGGTCAGGTTTAGTGAAGTTGGCTGCCAAGCTTAATAGCACCAAGGTGGCCCTGCGGCTTTTGAATCTTCAGGTGTTTGGAAGGGTGGATCTCAATATTAAAAATCTGGAAGAGCGAGTTGAATCTCTTGAAGCTCAACTTCAAGATGGGTATCATGTGGATATTGAGATGGAGTTTTTGGTGTCTAAAGCCGAGCTTCGGGTTTGGGAGAGCAGAGAAGAAATTAGGTTGGCTCAACAAGCTAAGAAAAGTGGCTTCTCGAAGGGGATCAAAACATGAAGTTTTTCCACGCTTGTGCGAATCAAAGGTGCAAGGCTACAATCATTTCATCTATAAAGTCGACGTATGGAGTGGTCTTGGAGTTTCCTGAAGAGGTTCATGAAGTTGCAGTTCACTATTTTAAATCTTTTTTGACAAGTTTGGGAGTTGTTTCACAACCAGACCCAAGTTCCTTAATTTCTACAGTTGTAAATGATAAGGATAATAATTTACTATGTCGAGCACCCATTGAAACTAAGGTGAAGGATGCTCTCTTATCCACTCCGTCACAAAGTAGTCCAGGTCCTAACGGGTTTGGCTCCTCTTTTTATCTTTCATGTTGGGACGTTGTAGAGAAGGATGGGGTGGAAGCAGCTTTGGAATTCTTTCAGGGTCATTCACTTCCTAGATTTTATTCAGCTTCATACATTGTGCTCATTCCTAAAGTGCAGGAGCTACAAGGATTTGACAAGTTTAGACCCATAAGTCTTTGTTATGTTGCTTGTAGAAAACCAATTTCTATTCATCAAAATTTTGCACGAGCTTCTTCTCCGAAGGCATCCCGTGTGTTTTCTCTCCCCCTTTCTCTCGTTCTCTCGTTTTCAAGCTCTGCACCGCTTCTTCCTCCCTACGATTCTTCACGTAGAATCAGAGTGAGGCTTTTCGCTAGGTTGGTCTCCTCTCAGGTTCGTGGGACCTCAACTCAGATTTTAGGTTCGTTTCATGCCAAAGATTTCAGGCTTTTTGGCATCTTGAATCTGTTTTTAACGAGTATTTTCAATAGATATCTAGCATTCGATTGTTTTTAACGAGTATTTCGCTAGGTTGTCTTTTTTTTCTTTTCAATTTTAATCGCATGTCATGTGCATAACTGGATACTTTTCAATAGATATCTAGCATTCGATTGTAATCCTTATAGTCTCACTACACTTATTTTTGATCTGTTTGGTTGCCAAGAATATGGAAGAAGTGAAAAGAAATGAAATGTGATTTAGAGCCCTGTTTTTAAAAAATTGGCTTTGACAGGATTAAATTGCCACTATAACTAGTGCATATAGTGGTATGAGGCTCAGTTAAGTGAAGATTTTACTCTATTGAGTTCCCAACATCAACACGTCTGAAGTTAATTTCTTTTTTCGTTTCACATTATCTCAGTATTCTTATATTAATGAATAGCATAATATAAACTACCCTCAAATCCAAGCATGCTGCAAGTTTGATTTCTGTTCTCAGAGAATGGACTCTCTCCCTGATGCCATTCTTCAGCGTATTTTGTCGCAGATAAACACTTAGATATTCTTGCCCCGCTGTAAATGTCCCTGTTTGGGATCTTATGGGCTGAGTGTTCATCAATAAGATATCCTGCTGTAGCTACTTCAATAACATTTGTGTTTATGTTTGTACATAATTTGAATGTTAGAAATGTTATTTATTAGCTCATTATATTTCTGCATTGAATCTAAGATTATGGAGATATGCAGCAGACTGCTAGTTTGGGTTTCAAAATGGTCAATTTTCACCTGCAATATTTAATCTGAATGTTGGCTATATTAAGAAATATAAATTGATGGTCCGGTTAATTCTCTCAAGGTATTGATGCCTTTTGGCTATTAATGTAACAATATTGGCTATTAACAATAATTTAAGTATTAAATTAAATTATTAATGTACATATGGTTAGTGTAATTGCAAAATATAAACAAAAAATTAAAAATATTATTATGAAAAAAATAATATTATATTATTATTTTGATGAATCCAATGACTAATCCAATATGAGATTATAGATAGGAAGGTTTGGATTTATGGAAAACTTGTACTTTTCATCAAATTTTGAAGATATTTTTGATGAAGACAATGCCAATACTCTTAGTGACGGAAAGATAGCTCCAGCTCAAGAAACCCATCAATGTGTGATTCATTATGATTTTTGACAATTTCTTTTAAAGGCTTAGCCATTTTAGCTCATTGTTCCGTGAGATAGCCGTTTCAACTCATTATTGTGTGTTAACTTATGCAGGGTTCAATTCTTCGATTTCTTCTTCAATAAATGTGCCGTTACACTGTAATTATCAGCAAGCTTTACCTTTGGTTCAGTCAGACGCTATGCATTAAAAATTCATACTAATTCATCTGCTAGTTTTTGTGTGATATTGGAGAGATTCCAAATAAAAGATATGTGTTTTTTATGGAGCTTTGGGCTCAATTACGTATGCAGGGTTAGTTCGAGTCATAATCATTGGGCTGTTGTATCTTGAAGGGGACAAGCCAAGATGAGGTCTGCTGCACTGGTGTTTAAACATTATTTACTACAGAAGGCTTGAATCTCCTTAAAGAAAGTGAGATTTCTGTGCTCAGTCCAACAGGCTTCATTCTTTTTTGTTATTTGTTATTTCAGTTTCTTGTAATTTATTTTGTTATTGTGATTTTTCAACAACAATTTTAAGGAGATTCTAATGGACTTTACAGTTTAAAAATCTAATGATAGCATCGGAGATCTCAACAAGCCATTTCACTTCAAGGGAGCCCATTTCGAGCTGTGAAAGTGCAAAGTGCTCTTTTATCTTTGACTACTAAATGTCTCCTATGTGCTCATGGAGAAGAATCCAAACAAGACCTCTACCGACAAAATGACAGAAGAGCAACACAAAGCTCATCAAGATAAGGTAGAAAAAATACACAAATGATGAGTATAAATGCTGGTGCTATCTTTTGAATTGTCTTATGAATCATTTCTATATTATTACAATACTACTTACTCCACTACATTTAGGGGTGTAAAAAAAACTCGAAAAACTGGTTTAGACCGGCTCGGTCCAGAACCGGCTTTCATAATGGGAAAACTGGTCAGAACTGGTCTGGTTCCAGTTCTAAGCTTTTTAGGACCAGGCTGGACCGGTTCCATTTAATATGTATTTTAAATTATTTTTTAAATACTATATAATATTATATATAATTTTTAGATAATATATATAATAATATAAATTATAATTATATATAAGATAATATTATTATAATTTATAAAATAAAAATTTAATCTTAAACATGAAAATTTAATTGATCATATACTTTAAACATAAAATATATATATTAATAACATTTTATCATAAGAACCACTTAGAATGAGAAAAAATACTTAAAAATAAAATTGATAAATCACACCAATATTTTTTTATTACTTAAAATCAGTTTAAAATTGAAAAAAAAAAAAGAGTCCTAAATATCAAAAGATTTGAATTTATATACCAAAATTGTAAATAAGATTACTAAAATATTATTTACCAAATAAAGAAAGAAAATCACTCAAATTTTATTAATTTATTATCAAATTTTTATGGCCTAATAAATTCTCAATATATATATTTTTTTGAAAAGCACGTAATACATTAGTAAATTAGTAATACTAATATACATTAGTATATTACAATTTACATTTTATGGCATAATACTAATAGTCTATACTACATTACTATTATTCTTAATAATATACTTTAAGTCTATATATAAAATACTAAATTAGTATATAAATCGATATACTAAATAATTACATATGAAATAATGATATAGCTATACTAATAGTCTAATATTAATACTATTATATAGTCTAATATAGCTATAACTAATACTAATATTTATACTAATACTAATACTAGTAGTCTAACATAGAATATAGTTATACTTATACTAATATAATTATACTAATCACTATAACTAATACTAATACTTTTAGTTTATTACATAGTCTAATATAGGATATATAGCTATAACCAATATTAATATTTATACTAATACTAATACATTAGACTCTAATATAGTAATATAGAATATAGTTACACTAAACCACTGATTCACTATAATTAATACTACTAATATATAGCTATTAGCTATACTAATAGTCTAATACTAATACTATTATATAGTTTATACTAATCATTATAATCAAATCACTATGTCTATAACTATATATATTTATTATCAATGTATTACTATATTCTTTAATGTATAACTATATAGTCTATATATAGTATTAATATCACTGTATGTAGCAGTAACACACAAACACTATACTAGTATAATATATATTACTAGTATATATCAGTAATAATAGTACTACTATTATTTAATATAGTATTATCACTAACATATTGATATAGTATAGTACATTATGGTAGTATATACCAATAGTATTACTATATAATATTGACTAATAATATAATATATAGTACTAGTATAAGTTCAAGGTGGTTTCAATTGCTGGGGTAGGTCAGGTGATTTCAGATTATTTATTCGTGCAAAATTTAAGAAGCGTTTAGCATCGGAGAATTCTTTGGAGAGTAAATATGAAGTGGAGAGGTATTTATCTTAAAAATTTGAAGGAGATGATGCGAAATTTGACTTGTTAACTTGGTGGAAGGTTAACTCCACTAGATATCGCGTGCTTTCAAGAGTTGCGTGAGATGTTCTTGCAATTTCGATATCTACAATGGCCTCTAAGTCTGCTTTTAGCACAGCAGGTCCAGTATTTGATCCTTTCCGCAGTAACCTATCTCCACTTATGGTAGAAGCCCTTATTTATACACAAAATTTGGCTCCGTTCTTTTTCTACCCTGATTAACATTTGCACTTTAATGGATGATATTGAGGAGTTTAAGAAATTTGATACAGGTATGTAGTATCATTCACATTTTCTTTAACTGTCTCTAAAGTGTATATTATATTAGTAATTTATTTTAATTATTATGCTTATTATTTGTTTTTTATCCTATTGTGTAAAGTTCATGGAAGACCTAGGAGAGTTATTCAAGACCTACTGCTTTGGTTGGAGATTATTAAATTTAAGATAGGTCAACTTGTATAACATATTTCCTTAAGTCTTTTTTTTTTTTTTCATTTAATGTAATTACTAACTTTTTATTAGAATTAACTGCTTGATTTATTTACATATAATTGCAAGGTTTATTGAATGGAGTATTAGAGTTGATTTATTTTCTAGCACAGTGCATAAATACAAGGTGTCACAACGTTTCTGCAAAGGTAGTAAAAATGTTAGGTTCCTTGTAATTCATTAATCATTTGGCGAGGATGTGAAAATATAACATTATATTATTTGTTTTCACAAATGAGATGAGTTGAGATTAAATGTGATGTCCCTAACTTCCACGTATGGACACGTGGAAATCGATATGTCGGGATGATGACAACATGGGTCACGCATCCCATCACCAAGTGCTAAGTGTGTAAATATGCAACACGTGTACAACAAAACAACATAGTAGATAATAAAGTCAGTGGACTAAATACCAAAATTTTGTTTAAATACAACTCACTTAAACATAAGCGTACCAAAAATATTACAAATTAAAGTAACAAGTAATAAAGTAAAATACTTAATATGAAAGCTGAAAATAATTTCCAACAATTACATGTAGAGACTCCAAACTACTCCTCCGGCAGAGCCGCCTCCACGGGCTCAACTTCTTCGCTATCTGTATTGAAATCTACGGTACCAAGAAACGATACCGTAGGTAAGTAATCATCCAAGCAAACCTCGAGATAAAAATACATTCATACAATAACAAAATGCATGAATATGATGTCATATGCATGAGACCCCAAAAATTATCTTTTCTAAAAAATAATTCATATTCCAACTCATGCCAAAAATCTCATTTGGCCCAAAGTCCAATCCATAAAAAGAGTCTCGCCATTTCCCAGAAAATGGCCCAATATTTATCAAAACCGATTTCTAATTTTATCCGTATGCACCATGGTCTCCCATAGGGACCATCCGCACACTCTGGCTCCTTTCGTCACACCATGGGTAACGATCATGCATGTGACTTCGTAACGAGCAATGTCCAGTTCCGCGCTCAGCCCGTACATAGCCAAGCATCCTCTAGCCTCCGCCAACAGAGGGGCCACAAAGTCGGCACGAGAGCGTTACCATCCCGTCTGATCCCGTTGTCGCCCAGCGACAACCCATAAGACGTCACTCAGTATATTGCACTCCTGAATGACCAGATGAGCTCCACCGAGATAATGCCCCATCTTAGTTTGGGATTGTGATACGCATATACCAAAAAATCCATTAACACTTGAAAACCCAATTTTCCATTCATGTCCATGAATATGCATGCACTATGTGAAAACTCCATTTTCATTTTTTAACACATGAATATGCGTGCACCATGCAATACATGCAATAATTCACAAAAATAATCCAGCAAATCCTAACATCAACCAAACAAGCTAACAACTCATTCCTCCAATCCAACCGACCTCCAAACTCCACGGACTCAGTCCGGTACAACAAACAAAATACAAAATATTTATTAAAATATAAATATAATTAAATCACAAGAGTTGTTTGGAAAAATACTTACAGTACTATAAAGGTAAATTTCTGAATATCAAACACCAACTTTAACTCCGATTTTTGGGACTAAAATGGGTTTTGAAAACAAAGGGATTTAAAAGTGGAATTTTCGGATTTAAAAAGGGGCTGATTTACTGAAATAACACATGATGATGATGGCTGGACAAGAGGCTTACGGTGGAGGAAAAATAATCAAGAAACCCAAGGAAAACCCAGCTTAACACTCACGGTTTGGAGGCAAAAACAGGGGCACGGTTTTGAGCTAAAAAACAGAGCAAAGGTTGAGTCCAAACCACCGAAAATTGCAAGGAATTTCCCACTACCAAGAACACGAAAATATTAGAAGCAAAGAGAGTGGAAACCGAGTAAGAATTAAAGCTAAAAACAGACTATAAATTTCGGCACAAAACAGGGCATAAACCGTGGGAATCAAAGGCGAAAGAAGGGGCTTTATACACCACAATAAAAAGGAGATAAACAAGAAACAAAGAAGATAAAAGAGGCACACAAGGAACTCGGCCAGACCTGCAACAATGGAGGAAAAATCCATAAAATAAAAACGGCAAAAAAAAAAAAAAAAAAGGAAGAGAGAGCTTCGGTTACAGCAAAAATGGAAGCAAAACAACAAGACAAAAATTAAAGCAAACTAACCACACGAAAATGTAGAGAAATTGGCGTCACAAAGGAGGAAGGAGAAGTCGGTCTGCTGCAGAAGAAGAAGCAACGAAAATTGAAGAAGAAAAGTGAAGTGCACGGTGACAAGAAGAAAGGAGGAAGAAGGGAAGAGAGTTAGAAGAGTTTAGAAGTCAAACGACGCCGTTTTAGGTAAGTTAAGGGGCTGGGTTCAAGTGGCTACGGGCTGGGCCGAATTTGGGTGGGTTTGGGTCCAAAACAAGATAAAAACCCATTAAAACAAAGTCCAGCCCGAAAAAAAGGGAAAAGATCCAACAAAAATAAATAAAAGCTCAATAAAATATTATTAGAATATTTTTTTAATATTATTTTTATTTTAAGATTTGAAAAAGTTGAATTGTTTATTTAATTTTTTATAAAAATTTAAGAAAATTATAATGATTAGATAAAATAAGATTAGATAAGCTGATATGATATGAGTTAAAAAATAAACTAATCTTATGCCAAGAATTCAGGATGTGAACAGAGGAGACCATGCCCGAGTGCTTTTGGGCGACAAGCAAGGGCTTGGACTCCAAGAGTCAGCAAATTTCCTCGAAAAGAAAAATACAAGAAGAAGTAAGCAGAGTGAAGTTTCAAAAGGCTTAAGGAAAGAACATGGGAAACCATATGTTTTGAGAATTGACTTGATGGTTTACCATGGAACCATGCTCTTTTCCAATCCTTTGAGTCTATATTTTTTTTTTTTTTGATGGGAATATGCTTCATTGCATTCATTCAGTAAATGAAGTTACAACTGTGACTTATCAATACAGAAGAACCAGATTATGAGTCAACTAATGCAAACTGTTCAGGAGGTTCCCCGCACACAAAGTGACGAATATTGTCTAAACTTCTAAAACTCTCAAAAGATAGAGTAAACACTCTGTATGACCAGAGACGGGATGGTCCCTCCAACCTCCAAGGAGGCGGAATATAGGAGACAACTACTATAAACAAACAGTCTAATAGCATACACCTACACTAAAACTAAATAAACAAACAAACCCACAAAACAAAACACCAACAAAAAACAACCCAACCACGAGCACAGCGTACACTCCGATGGCACACCCTCTGCAGGTAATCGGCATCACGAGCCCCAACGGCATGAGCACCCAGCTTGCGTACGGACCATAGCAACTTCTACAGCAAAGGCCGGCCGTATGACCACCGGCCATAACATCGACCGCCGCTCTCAGCTCTTTGCCTCTGATTGAGGCCGATCAACAGCTCATCACCCAACCCTGGACATCACAAGAAACGAACAGAACACAAAAAAACACAAAAAAAACCCTGCCAGACACAAACTCCGTAAAACGGAGGTACAGGACACCCACCGGCAACACCAACCAACAACGGTAGAAGCCGTGCAAGAACACAAAAGCCGGACAACGGAAAACCAGAAAGACAGCACACAAAAACAGCTGGCAAACAGAGGCTGTTCCAGATGCATAACTACACTAGGAGGAAGACCACCACTCAGAAAGTGAAGTACAAAAGTCTAAGGATCCAAAAAAACCGAGAAAAACATCTGCAGGTGACCCCTTGGTGGCGTATGACAGCCACAAGCTGTAGAAAGCCGAGATTTCGTCCCGTGCGTGCGGGTAACGCCCCACTCCGTCTGGCACCACGTTCGGTGGACATGTAGATCGGCAGCTGACCAACTTCCTAGAGGGTCGCGTGTTGACGGTCGGCGGCTGGACAGTCCGGAGGGGCACTTCCTCTCTTATTGGCCTGAAAAAAAAAACCAAAAAAGAGAAAAAGGAAAAAACTACTAACAGAGAAAGGGAGGGGAGCGGGAGCCGAAGCTCCCACCCCCCCCCCCCCAAAAATCGCGCAGCTCTGGGTTGGGGACAATTAGATAGAAAGGAAAGGGTTGGCATCGCACGGCTCTGGTTTTCCCGCCCAACGATGATTAGTCTTCGAGTCTAGATTTTTGTGAGAAATACCCTTGTGCTTTCCTTTCAGCGGTCAACCACTGTCTACACGCTTTAGTCCTTGTATGGTTACATATGAGAAATATGTAAATAATAATAAAATAATTTATAAATAATAATAAGATTGCTTGACTTAAGATATTTTACGGAGTCTTGAACATTGAGAAAGAAAAAATTAAATAAAAATATTATAAAATTAAAACATTATTATAATATAATTTTCAATATAAATTTTATTTTGATTTTTAAAAAGGTTGAAATATTTTTTGTGTTTTATTTGAAAGTTTGAAAAATTTGTAATGACTAGATAAAAAAGTTCAAAAGTTAAAAATTTGATTTTTTTTTTTTTTTCATAAGAAAGAAAGACACTTTTATTCATCGAATGAAATAGGCTAAATCTATGTACATAGGAAGTATATAAAAGAAATACATAATTACATTCTAGAAGCAGAAAACGAACACAAAAATTTAGAAGCAGACCACCCTCCATTAGGTAAAATAGCGGGAAACCATTGAAGTAAAGAGAACAAAAAAAATTTTCAGATTTCTTTTACAATACGCTTTTTATTGTTAAAGTGCCATTCATGTTTAAATAGTATTTAGAAATTAAGATGAGATGAGATAAGTCTGTAAAATTAAACGAGACTTAAAAGACATTTTCCTTGCACTTCTGTTAAAGTCCTATTCACAAGTTCCTACATTTTCCTTTTGCTTGTTGGATGCAAAAGCTGAGAAAAAAACTAGGAAGACTTTTCTTATGTTGAAATGTCTCTGACCCCAATCCCACGAAAGGTTGATGAAGACATTTCCTACATCTTATTTAAACTACATAGCAGCCACTGTAGCAGTGCACACAATGTAAACCCTACGTGGCTGTTTTTTTTTTTTTTTTTTTTTTTTTTTTTTTTTTTTTAAATTTTGATTATTGTTAGCCATTTTATCTTCCTCCTCGCATGCAACTAAGGTCTCACTTCCATCTCCCACTGAAAAGAGGATCAAAAGAAAAGGGTAGCAATTCCTATCCCTTTTCCATGGAAAAACTTCATTTTCTCATGATTCTCTTCCCTCTCCTAAGCCTTCAATCTCCTTCTTTTCTACTCATCTCATTAGCTTCTGCTCTTCCCACCCAGTAATTTATCAATTGTGGATAGGTATCCAACGTATCTTTGACTTGTCGGGAATTCGTGAGTACCTGAATTTTGGCTTCTTCTCTGTTGGACCAAGTTCTGCTTGTTAAAAATTTTAACAATTGGTTGATTTTCTATAATCCACGATAATAAAATAATAACAGTTAGAAAACTTATCTCCATCCATTACAGTTTGACAATGAATTTGGCCTGATTATGAAAACAGGATCACCCTAACAACTTTATCTCTGAGTGTCTCCTGAAGGCTAGAGGCACAATAATGTTGTAGGTGAAAGCCCTTAATCCCTCAGTACTATTTATAGACTTCTGACCATCATGAAATCTAGAGATTTTTATGTCTCACTGTGACTAGATATAGTGGTATTCTTATCTCACTGACTCATTAATTAAGTCATAATATTTGAGTTACTCTAAACCCATTAGGATATGGGTGTGTGGAACATAGAGGTTTAATAAAATTCTTACATTCTCATACTTGGCCCATAAGCCTATAAAATAATATTTTTCGTTTATGGGTTTATTATAGGAAATTAATAATCATACCGTGTACATTCATTTCTAGAGAACTTTTTGGCTCAAAATACATTATTTGAGTTTCATAATATCAATGTCAAATTAGCTACCAATGCGAGTCATGATGGTCCTCTATAATATAACTAACAAATTTCTTTCAACGTAGCACAACACTAATAACTTAATTTAACACAATTTTTAATTGGGAAAATTAAGGCGAATACTGTAATACCTTGGGTTCCAATTCATGTCCATTGTAGATATTATCTTGTCATCATTCCTCCACACCATTCAATTTACATATAAAGTGGAAAGATAAGACAACAGAAATAACTATAATAGATATCTCTCAATGTCTAGTAACAAAATACTCAATATATCAATGATCTCTTTAACCTGTTCACATCATGAGTATAAGTATAAGACCCATATTTTCAACATGTTCTTTAAAGTATAATCATTAATGCAATATTAATATGGATATTATTTGTTTATTTAATTTCTCCTTAACACTTAGGTATTTAAAATCTCCTTAAATACTCATTATTCGAAGAAAAATACTCTGAGTAATTCTTGCAATACTTTCTTAGCGGCTTGACTATAAAGTCGACAATTCCAAGTTCTAAGATAAGTGTCCTCAGTCATATATCATACAATGTGGCCTCAAACCATACTACAAACTTAGCCTTTATTGCACATGAAGCAGTAAGAGATTTGGTTCGTACTTTTCCATAAAATAACTATAAAAATAGCAAAATACATAACCATAAATGTATTTTATTTTATTTTTTATCATTAACACAATCATGAAAATAGAGTCTGAATATCCAGCTACTTAAAGAGTATCAGTTCTTCTAAAGGCAATAATCTAATCTTTAATTTCTTGCAAATAGACGGTATTTTGTAAATAAATAATTATCTTGAATATATGAACTATTTCTTTCTTATCCGATCGCCTGGAAGGAACAAAAGAAACATCTTGTTCTTTCTTCAACAATTTCTAATCTCTAATGGACCTCTCAGTAGGATTCGAAATCAGATGAAGTTCTGACCATCTGTCAGAGAAAAAAGAACGAATGGATCTTGTTGGATTCCCAAGAAATTCTTCGATTTCTTCTGGAAGCATCTGCTTCTCACATTCTGTAAATAGCGGGGACATTGAGGAATATCTAGATAGGCATTTAGGGAATTAGTTTGATACCTTGCACTCTTTTTATAGCTTTTAAGTCAAATATCCTTGGGTTACTTTGGCAACAACCAAGGATACCAACTATAAAACGAATATTTGGCCATGTATAAGTTTGTGCAACCATTAAATTCCTTATAACCATTATATAAAGAATTTCTTTGACAGACTAATCAATTCAAGGACATTGTAAAATACTGAGCATGTCAAATTTTGTTTTTAAAACATCTATTGAACAACATTGCTTCATATAAAATCTTCCAAAACTCCATGCAACTATATTGAGACAATCCTAACAGTCATCATCTTGGTATTAAAATTCAATTCCAATTACGAAAGATGTCTCATTAATAAATTTTATTTTTTAAAGTTATTTAGAGACATAACTTTAATGTCATACTACAAACCATGATTCATACTTGCCAAAAGTCATATACATGTATGACCATAAATACAAATATACTTCCACTGACCTACGAGTATATATATTAGTAATAAATATTTTTTTTAAAAATCCAAAAACAGCATTGGTATTATCAAATTTTAGATATCAGTTTTCAAAAAATCTGTTACCTTTTCTAAGTAATCATTTTATTCGTTTCTTGTAGACTTCAGACTTTTAGTCTACAATTGTTTTCACATCCTATTGATGTAAATCTAGACCATAATGAGCTACTAATATCATAGTGATCCTTAATGAGTTCTTTCAGGTTTAATTGAAAATCTCTCTTTGGTCAATTCTCATTTATGAGTAAAACCCTTTATTACAAATTTGACTTTATATCGTTCAATATTGTCTTTAAAGTCAGGGTTTTGTCTCCAAGACCCATTTACACTCGACTTTTTATGCTTTTTAAACAATTAAACGAAATTACAAACTTTATATTTATTCATGGATTTCAATCACTCTTTTATACATCGATGTTTTATAGAATCATTTATTTCTAAAACTTGTGAAAACATATGTGAACTTTTATTTGTTTCTATGTCAAATCAAATTTTGAAGATACACCATGTAGCCTAACAAAATAGCAAGTCAAGAAGATCACATGAGGTTGCCTGTTTTGATGTCTCCATGGTCAATTCTTCAGCGGTGTTTCTCTGATGAGATGGATGATCATTTGCTTGTTGTTCCATATTATTATTGAGACAATCATAAAAAGATACTATAAGAATTTTTTAAGTACAAGAATGCACTTCACGACAATCACATCTCTAGTTTCTATGCTCCCACTGATTTTGCCAACTTTAAGGAATTTGATATTTCAATTTCCTCAAAATTCAAACTATAAATAGAAACAATATAGCCTAAATCATTTGAATCTCATGACTAATCAATAATGACAATGTATCCAATAACTATAATAGGACTCAACTTTCTTTCATTTGGGTTATAAAGTATTACTTTAACTTGACTAGTCATACATGTATATGCCTTAAATCAATCCATAATCAAAATTAAGCCATTAAGAGTTCTACACCATTAAGTAATATCGTGCAGAACAAGATATAAGTTCTACACCATTATTTTTAAGAGTTTTACTACATTTGTTTCAAGTAGTTAATGAAATAGGTCAGGATTATGGCCCAACTCTTAATATTTTTCATGACACTACTTTAATCCAATTCGATGATTTTCACCTTTCTACCTAGCTGCATTTCCTCCCCATTAGAAGTACCTCAAGAATTACCAATGGTTTGAGACTTCTCATGTAGCAGATATATACATCCATATCATGAAAATTATCAATGAAAGTAATGAAATACTTTTATCTATCAAACATTATAGAGAAAAAGGTTTACATGCATTTATATACATTATATCAAGAAACTCTCTATTTTTTGTGGCATATTTTCTTGATATGTTTGATTTGCTTTCATTTTATACAAATCAACACACATATTGAGATTAGAAAATCTAAATATGAAAAATATATTGATATTTATTTTGAGATTTTGTGGTGTTTAGATTAATCATATTGTAATAGTTGATTTGAAACTATGAGATCTATGTGTGGTTGAGAAAATGGAGTCTATATATGTACTATGATATATGATTTTAATTGAAAGGTAGTAACTCTCCGACCCCATTCGAGACTAGGGTGTTATAGTTGGTATCAGTGATAGGTTTGAGGTTCTGCAGACTATTAATATTTGTGATTTTGGATATTTGTGGGCTTTAGGAAATTATAATTTTTAGATTTGAAGACTAGAAGTTCTGTGGACTTCAAGAAATAATCTTGTGGATATTTAAGGTTTTAGAATCTGTTGGCGTTAGGGAATGTGATGTATGAAATTTGAGGTTTGAGATTTTGTATACTTTAAAAACGATTTTGAATCTAAGGTTTTAGAATTATGTGGACTCCAAGAGATGGTTTCGATGGTATTTAAGGTTTTAGAATACGAGGTTTGAGATTTTGTGGATTTCAAGAAATGATTTTTATGATATTTGAGATTTTAGATTCTGTACGCTTATTTTGTAGACTACGAAATAATTTTGATAAGATTTAAGGTTATAAATTTGGGTAGAGTTTTGGGCAATTGATTATTATCAGATTTGAGTACTTAGGTTTGTAGATTTTAAGAAATGATTTTAGTTACCACTAGAACGAATGCTTGTTAGAATTGAGAAACTGATGGGCATTGAAGTCTAGATTGTCACGTTGAAAGTTATAGGTGCAATTATTTTTGGTTGGGGATGGTTTCAGACCTTTTAAACTCGTTGCTTAATTTATAAGAAAATTGCTTATTTACGACTATTTAATTTCAGCGAATGATTATTTTCAACTAAAATTGGTTGTAAATAGTCTTTTGGTTGCAATAAATTGATCATAAAAGTCCATTTTTCTTGTAAATTAATTAATATTACACAAGGATATCTTGGATGAGGCTTGGGTTTGAGGATACCATCACCACAAACTGATTGTTTGTATTTATGTAGGCATGTGTAGAGGTTGAGCAAACCTTTTGAATTTTCTTCGTCAAGAATGCTTTAGTTTCCATTACCCACACGGAACTTTCTCTACTTGATATTGACTTGAATATTCTAAAATTTTCAAACCTCCTCACACGCTTATTACTAGTCTTGCTTCTCAAATGAGATCCTTTCATAAATTCCTTGCTCAATGGCCCCTTTTTTTAGCGGTTCTAAGTCGTTTTTTTAAAATCTTTTTGGGACTTTGATATGAAGGAAAATAACGTAACACTGCGTTGTTTCAATAGATGAATTTATTTATTATTATTTTTTTAGCGAACCAATTTGTCCAACTTAATGAAAAGTTTTGGCTACTTAGTTAGTATTTCGACAAGAGTATTTTCGGGCTATTCTTTTCACAAAAGATTATAACTTTATTTTTGAGTTTTAATAGAAGGACCAATCTTGAAGACAACTATTTTCCTTTTGACCTTCCCAATATAGTTGCAATTTAATTTTCCTCGATAGTCATTTAGCGAATCACACAATTGATGCCTATATGCAACATTATTCATTATATCAGTTTTCTCTCAATCGGATGCTTACCAAAAATAATAATAATAATAATAATAATAATAATAATAATAATAATAATAATAAATTCCAACTTGGACCACTTCATCTTTGGGACCACTCCATTGTGACTACTCAACCTTTCTACCCCACGAGCTTGGTGGAATAATTAATGTACAAGTCAAAGTCTTTCTTTGATCGTCATCAAATTTATTCCATTCTCATATACCCATAAATACTGAAAAAGCAGCAATCCGTACCAGAAAATCCATGGAAGTTCTTCCCTCCCATAAGCTTCTTTCCCGATTCTGTCTTCTCTTACCTCTCCATATCACCTCACTTCTGCTTCTCTCTTCAGCTTACTCTCCTCCTAATAATTACTTTATCAATTGTGGAGCACACTCCAACACCAATGTCGATACCCGAATCTTCGTTGGCAACCGAGGTTTCTTAGTTGGAAAGGGTGAAGCTATCAAAAATGGCAACTCATCAGCAAGCACTTCACCTCTCTATCGAGTGGCAAGAATTTTCCGACACTAGGCTTCATATAAGTTCGACATCAACCAGAATTGTTGGGAGAATTGCTTAGTTAACGAAGTTCAGTTGGTCAGCATTTGAAAATGTACATAAAATTAATCTTTTTACGTTATTGACGTCGGACTAAATTAAGATTATTTCATGGATAGTTAATTAACAGATTGAGAAAATATTAAGAAATAAAAACAAAACATTGAGAGTAAAGTTTATTAATAAAATTCAAAATGGAGTTCTAAAACTCATAAGCCTAGTGGACGCTCAACTATCTAAAATTCTAATTATTACAAGGAGTTTTGAATAAGAATGTTTTCTAAAATTTTCGCTCTGATATTTTAATAACATGTTTTGGTTTTGCATTCTGAAAGCAAATGTTCTGATTTTACATTTTGAAAGTAAATATTTTGTTTTGCATTCTAAATTTTGTAAATGCTCATATTTACATACTAGTATATGTTCTCTATTTATTAGGTTGTTGATAACTCGCCCCTTATCTCTACAATATTTTTCAAATGATTTAAATGTTTTAGTTGATGATCAAGATTATAAAGCATGGGTGAGATGATTTAAGCACAAAAAGGTTTATGAGTATTGGTAAATTGTATTAAGTAATTTTTTCGTAATCTAATGAAGTGGTATGTTACAAGGTTGACATTTATATTAAGATTTTTGGTGTTTTTAGTTAATTATTTTATATTAGTTAGTTTAAAACATTGAAATCTATGTGTAATTGATAATTGTGAGTTTATATCTGTATGGTGAGATATGATTTTAAATGACAATAAGTAACTATCTGACCCATCTAGTACCAGAGTGTTACACATATTTTTCTAATATTAGTAGACATTTTTTCTCCAGCAATATTACCCATGCATAGTGATTAAATGATCTCATGAATATCTCTTACATTATATTATATAAAATATACACACTTGTAAATATTAGAACCTACTAGGAGTACTTAACCTTAATTTTCTTTTACTCTATAAAATAACGCATCAGTACTTTAATTTTTATAGAAAAGAGTTGGAGCCATATGTCCAATAGTGGCTCCTCCCCAATTTTATTAATAAGCCATCACTTATGGCGGAGGAATAATGTGGTAACAACAATAACTTGGGGGTTACAAGATAAGAAGAAAAACCAAAACCCCAAGTGTTCAAAAAGACCTTAATCACCTAAGGACACCAACAAAAACAAAAGAGAAAAATCAAAACCTAAAACTGACATGCAACAGACTCTAAAGTCTGAGTGCATGTAGTCCCATTCTGTCAACTTTGAGGATCCCTTTAAGCTTATGTGGTGTGACGCCCCCAAAATCCCCACGCCCGAACACGGAGAAATTGAGACGTCCGGATGGTGACAACCCGGATCACCATCCCATCGACGGGTGCCGAGTGTGTGCAAGGCAACAGATGTGTACAGAGAAACACGCAGCGGATAATGAAAGTCAAGCTAAGTACCAGAATTTTTCTTAACGTAATACAAGCTGTTTAAAACATACATAAATAAAATATTACAAACACAAATACAGTTTTGAACAAATAAAAAAGATAGCATCAGCAACCCGGCGGAGCCGCATCCTCGGGCTCAGCCTCCTCCTCTTCGTCTTCTAACTCTGCACCAAAAGCTACGGAACCACGAATGGTACCGTAGGTAAGTAAAACCCAAACACTACCAGATAAAAACACATAAAACTCAAACAAGATGCATGAACCATGCCCAATGCACAAAGCCCATAAAAACCCAAGTTTTCCACACACGCCAAAAACCCATTTGGCCCAAAAGCATATCCTTTCTGAAAAACACGCCAAAAGTCACATTTGGCCGCCAAAAGTCCATTTGGCCCAATATCTCGCCGGAAGTCCATTTGGCCCAATATCTCGCCAGAAGTCCATCTGGCCCACGCCAAAAGTCCCATTTGGCCTCATAAACCATTATCCAATTTTAACCGTATGCACCATGACCTCCCCTAGGGGTCATCCGCACACCCTGGCTCCAGTGTCACACCGTAGAGTACCACCACGCATGTGACACCTAACGAGCGATGCCCAGTTCCGCGCCCCGCGCGTGCGTAGCCAAGCATCCTCTAGCCCTCGCCAGCGAAGGGCCACGGAGTCGGTGAGTAGGGCGATGCCCGGTTCCGCGCCCGGCGCGTTCGTAGCCAAACATCCCCTAGCCCCGCTCCCGTCATCTCTCTCGACAACTCAGGGGACATCACTCAGTTTATTCCGCTCCCGAGTGACCAGAGGAGCTCCACCGAGATAATAACCCATCCCGGCTTGGGCTCGTGATACACACGCACCCGTAAAACCACTCACGCCAATACTCAGGCTTTTCACACATGAACAAAAACACACGTGCATGCACCATGAAATGCCATATCAATGCATAATAAAATAATCAAACAACATAAAATAAATAAACAGACAACTCCATCCTCCATCCATCCGACCCCCGAAACTCCTCGGACTCAGTCCGGAATCAACAACCAACAACAGTAAATAATTGAATGAGCAATATATATTAAAATCTGAAAATAGGGTTTGGAAAATACTTACAGCGCTATACGGCAATTTTAGAAAGCAAGCGGCGGAAAAACAGCAACGTCACAGTGAAAATTCACTGTGGCCGTGGGTCTGAAAAACCCACTTTTGAACGGGGACAAACTAGGACACGAGATTGATAGGGAATGGTCTACGGATGGTTGTGAAGCTATTGGAAACGACGGACGGTCGTGGGTGGCGGCGGAATCGCCGGAAATGGCCGAAAATAGCAAATCGGAAAACAAGCTCGTAGGAGCTGCTCCAGTGGTCGTTGGAGGCCGGAAATGGGTGGGTTAGGACGGCAAGGAGTCGGTGATGAAGTGGTGAAGAAATGGTGGCCGGAGGTGGAGCGACGGCGGCGGATCGGAGTGAAATCTGTGCGGCCTTGTTGGGCTTTTTCCGGCCAAATGGCCGGCCGGTTGGGGGTGGCTTTCGGAGGGGTGGTGCGCCGGAGGGAGGGGGAACTTTTGGGACCGGTGGGGGTCCGGTTGGTGGCCGGACGGCAATGGGCTGGAAGAGAGAGAGAGCCGGCGCGGGGGAGAGGGAGGAGAGAGAGAGAGCACGGGGGGGTTCGAACGTGGGAGAGAGGAAGAGAAAAGAAAAAAAGAAAAAAAAAGAAAAAGAAGGAAAAAGGAAAAGAAGGAAAAAAGAAAAAAGGAAAAAGAGAAAAAAGGAAAAAGATGTGAAAAGAGATGAGGTCCAATCCTCACTCCGGGAAAACGAAACAAACCGCCAGAAAGATTAAAACCACAAAACAACTTAAAGAAATAAAACACAACCTCAAATAAATTAAATTAAATTAAAACCCAATTTTTAAAACGCAATTAAATTAAAATAAAATAACTGATATATTAATTAAAATAAAAACAATTATTTCAGCGAAAATACACTTAAAAGCGGGTCATCACATCCTCCCCTCCTTAAAAACAATTTCGTCCTCGAAATTGCAAATCAACCACCAACTTTAAGCAAGCCACATAAACGCTCATAAACCAACTGAGATCAAGATTAAATTACATACCTTCATCATTCGAACAAATACGGGTACTGCTCCCTCATGTCCGCTGCTCGCTCCCAAGAGAAGTCTTGAGCTAACGGATCTCCCCAAGCCACTTTAACTAAAGGTATCGTCTTGGACTTCAACTGTTGCTCCTTCCAATCCAAAATCTGCGACGGAACAACTTCGTAAGTGAGATCCGGTTGCAACTGAATACCTGCTGGGTCGATGAAGCGAGGCTCTTGCTGCCCAAAGCTCTTCTTCAGGGATGATACGTGGAAGACATCATGAACATCCCCAAAATAATCTGGCAAAGCAACCCTATAGGCGACGGACCCTACTCTCTCCAGAATCTGAAAAGGGCCGACGTACCTCGGATCTAGTTTCCTTTTCTTACCAAAACGCTTAACACCTCTCATGGGAGAGACTTTAAGATAAATCCAATCACCAACTTCAAATGACAATTCTCTCCTCCTGGTATCAGCGTAGCTTTTCTGGCGACTCTGAGCTGCCGCCATTTTATCTCTAATGATCCAGACTTGGCTTTGCATTTCCTGAATTATTTCGGGTCCAATTACCCTACTCTCCCCAACTTCATCCCAACACAAGGGCGACCTACACTTTCTCCCATAAAGAGCTTCATAGGGAGCCATCTGAATGGTCGCATGGTAGCTGTTATTGTAGGCAAACTCAATGAGCGGCAAGTGATTTTCCCAACTTCCTTGGAATTCCAAGACACATGCTCGCAGCATGTCTTCCAGGGTCTGTATGGTGCGCTCTGACTGGCCGTCTGTCTGCGGGTGATAAGCAGTGCTGAATTTCAACTTAGTACCCAAAGCTGCCTGCAAACTCTTCCAGAACTGCGACGTAAACCTCGGGTCTCGATCCGACACTATACTCTTTGGTACGCCATGTAGCCGCACTATCTCTTTGACATATAAACGGGTCAACTTACCCAAAGAGTCGGTGTTGTTAACAGGCAGAAAATGAGCACTCTTTGTTAACCGGTCCACGATCACCCAAACAGAGTTCTTCCCACTAGGCGTTCTCGGCAAACCCACTACGAAGTCCATCGTGATGTCATCCCACTTCCACTCAGGAATTGGGAGGGGTTGGAGCATGCCTGCAGGTCTCTGATGCTCGGCCTTTACCTGACGACACGTGTGGCATTTCTCCACATATAAGGCAACGTCCTTCTTCATTCCATCCCACCAGTAAGTTTTCTTCAAGTCTCGATACATCTTTGTACTGCCGGGATGAACTGAATACGGGGCCGCATGAGCTTCCGCCAAGATCCGTTCTTTGAAATCTGAGTCCTTCGGGACCACTCTGCGATCTCGAAACCAAAGTATCCCATCACTATCCATGCTATAGTGCAACGGCCCTCGAGATTTTCGGACTCTTTTTCTGATGTTCAGCAGCTTCGGATCCTTTCTTTGGAGAGCTTTCAATTCTTCAAAATCTATTACCCGAATGTCAAGAACTGAAGACAAAATCTCTACTTGCTGCGAACTCTCTATAAGGAGCCTTCTCATCCCATAAAGTAACGAATCCATTTCTGACGGTTCGGCTTCATCCCCCAAATGAGACTTCCGGCTCAAAGCATCAGCAACTATATTAGCCTTCCCCGGGTGGTACTTGATCTCACACTGATAGTCACTGATTAGCTCCAGCCAACGCCTCTGCCTCATATTCAGATTTTTCTGGGAAAACAAAGGCTTCAAACTCTTATGGTCGGTAAATACCTCGCAAGCTTCCCCATACAAGAAATGCCGCCAGATCTTGAGTGCAAAAACAATCGCAGCCAATTCTAGATCATGCGTCAGATAATTCTTCTCATGGTCCTTAAGCTGACGAGATGCATAGGCTACAACCCGTCCTTCCTGCATAAGGACACAACCCAAACCGAACTTAGACGCATCACTGAAGACTACGAATGGCTTATGCGGTTCTGGGAGTGCTAACACTGGTGCCGTCGTCAACCTGTTCTTCAATTCCTGGAAGCTTCTCTCACATTTCTCTGACCAAACAAACTCTGTACTCTTCCGAGTCAAAGCTGTGAGAGGTCCGGATAGGCGAGCAAAACCCTCTACAAATCTTCGGTAGTAACCGGCGAGCCCCAAGAAACTCCTGATCTCGCGTACTGTAGTTGGGCGTGGCCATGACAAAATGGCTTCTACCTTACTAGGATCAACTGCCACTCCGCCCCGGGAAATTACATGCCCAAGAAATTTAACTTCTTCCAACCAGAACTCACACTTGCTGAGCTTGGCGTATAGCTGGTGTTCTCTCAATCTCTCTAGTACCAGGCTAAGATGATACACATGCTCTTCAACACCTCGGGAATAAATCAGTATATCATCGATAAATACTACCACAAAGGAATCCAGGTAAGGTTGAAACACCCTATTCATCAAATCCATGAACGCTGCAGGGGCATTAGCTAACCCAAACGGCATCACCTTAAATTCATAATACCCATACCTCGACCTGAAAGCAGTTTTAGGCACATCCTGGTCTCTGATTCTCAGCTGGTAGTATCCCGACCTCAGATCAATCTTAGAGAACACGGCTGCTCCTTGAAGTTGGTCAAACAAATCATCAATCCGCGGAAGAGGGTATTTATTCTTGATGGTCACCTTGTTCAATTCCCAATAGTCAATGCACATACGAAGGGTTCCATCTTTCTTCTTAACAAATAAAACTGGTGCACCCCACGGCGACGTACTAGGTTGAATAAATCCCTTCTCTACCAGTTCTTGCAACTGAGTCTTTAACTCTTTCAATTCAGCCAGTGCCATGCGATAAGGAGCTTTATGCACAGGAGCCGCTCCAGGTTCCAAATCTATGACAAACTCCATCTCCCGAACAGGGGGTAGTCCGGGCAAGTCATCCACAAATACATTGGGGAACTCTTCCACAACTGGAATGTCTGCCAAAGACTTCTTCTCAGACGGCGTGGACACCATCTGCACCAAGAATGCATCCGCTCCCCATGCAATCTCTCGCCTTGCCTGAATCGCCGATATAATTATCGGTTTCTCTTTTAACCTACTCCCCACAAATTCCAGACAATCACCATCTGGAAGCTGAAAGCTAATTATCCGACTTCTGCAATTAATACTCGCAGAATATCGGTATAGCCAATCCATTCCGAGGATAATATCAAAACCCAACAGCTTGAACACCACCAAATCAGCATCCAAGAATCTTCCCTCAAAATTTAACGGGCACCCCAAAGCAACCTTGGAACACCACACCATCTCGCCATCGGGTAGCGCCACTACCATAGCCTTCGGCAACGGTTCCGTGACCAAGTTACACACCCGAGCAAACGTGGAAGACACAAACGATCATGAAGCACCGGAATCAAACAAAGTACAAGCATAAAACTCATACAAACGGACTCTTCCTGAACCAAACACACAACCCATGAAATCCAAAAAAAACAACGAAAAAACCAAATGCACCAAAAATTAAATCCAACTTAAAAATTAAATTTATCCATACCTGTGATTACTCCAGCATCATGGGTCGCTGGTGCCTCATCATCCACCTCTCCGGGTGTGACAGCATAAACCCGGGCTTGCACTGCTTGTCTCGGGTTGGTTCTTCCACCGTGTCTACCTCCACGGCTTCCTTGAGCTCTAATGGGGCAATCCCGAGCAATATGTCCCACTTGGCCGCACCGAAAACACTGGGGTCCGCTACTCGTCCGACACTCGCCCTCATGAGCTCTATTACAAACTCCACAAACAGGCATACGTCCTCCCATGCGAACGCTGGAGGATGCTTGAGATCGGGTTCCAGTCCGCTGAACAAACTTCTGAGGCGAACCCGAGCTGCTTCCTTCACCAGAAAAACTCCGCCTCTTTTGCCCTGAAGGGGAGCCCAAACTCAGATTATTTTCCCTCTCTATAAGGGTGGCCACATCCACTAACTCCTGAAAAGTGGTTATCCGATGGCTGACCACCATGCGGCGTATATCATGACGCAATCCCTCCTGAAAACGATCTGCTCGCATCTCCTCAATGGCGACAAGATGAGGAGCAAACCGCTCAAGTTCTATGAATCTCCGGGCGTACAGCTCCACTGTCGCGCCCCCTTGGACCAGATTGGAGAACTCTCTTGCCTTTTGCTTCTTTACCGATGCGGGAAAGAAGCGGTCATTGAACTCTTTCTTGAAACGCTGCCAGGTCACCGCAGCGAAAGATCCCAGTTCAGATTCCAAAAGCACCCTCTTGGTATCCCACCAATCAGAAGTAGTGCCCTGCAAGAGGTAGCTGGCGTAAAGTACTTGTTGTGCCTCAGTGCACCCACACACCTCAAAAGTCTTCTCCAGATCCTTGATCCATTTTCCAGCCTGAATTGGATCCTCATTTCCCGTGAAGTGTGGAGTCCGATGCGCTAGGAAGCGCTCATAGGTGCATCCGGCTTGCACCATGCTGCTGGACCCTCCTGGATACATCCAAGGCCCTCCCTGATATGGCCAAGGACCTCCTGGTTGTGGCCAATACCCTCCTTGTTGCGGACAAGGTTCTCCTGACGGTGGATAAGGTCCTCCTGATGGTGGACAAGGCCCTCCTGATGGTGGCCAAGGACCCTCTTGTGGTGGCCAAGGTCCTTGTGGTGGCCAAGGCCCTGCCTGTTGGGACCTCGCACTCTGTTGCATAAACTCCGTCATCTGCCGAATTGCTTCGGCTATGGAGTCATCTCTGGAGGTATTTTCTTGCGGTTCCTGAGTATTTTTCCTTGGTCTCCCTGGTCTCCCCATAATCCCGTCACAACACTACTCTTGACCCTCCTTTAAGAAAACAAATAAAACCATCATAAAACCAACAAAAATAAAAACAGAACTACACAGCAAGAAACAAAAGAAACCAGCATGCCAAAACATAACTAAATAAATAAAAACAAACAACAAGCTCACACAAAAAAAAACAAATAAAACAACTATACTTAACATAATTTTCAAAACACAACTTTAAAAACATTCTGGTACTACCTACGGGACATGTGGTTTTACCCAGAGCCAAACCGCTCTGATACCACCTGTGACGCCCCCAAAATCCCCACGCCCGAACACGGGGAAATTGAGACGTCCGGATGGTGACAACCCGGGTCACCATCCCATCGACGGGTGCCGAGTGTGTGCAAGGCAACATATGTGTACAGAGAAACACGCAGCGGATAACGAAAGTCAAGCTAAGTACCAGAATTTTTCTTAACGTAATACAAGCTGTTTAAAACATACATAAATAAAATATTACAAACACAAATACAGTTTTGAACAAATAAAAAAGATAGCATCAGCAACCCGGCGGAGCCGCATCCTCGGGCTCAGCCTCCTCCTCTTCGTCTTCTAACTCTGCACCAAAAGCTACGGAACCACGAATGGTACCGTAGGTAAGTAAAACCCAAACACTACCAGATAAAAATACATAAAACTCAAACAAGATGCATGAACCATGCCCAATGCACAAAGCCCATAAAAACCCAAGTTTTCCACACATGCCAAAAACCCATTTGGCCCAAAAGCATATCCTTTCTGAAAAACACGCCAAAAGTCACATTTGGCCGCCAAAAGTCCATTTGGCCCAATATCTCGCCGGAAGTCCATCCGGCCCAATATCTCGCCAGAAGTCCATCTGGCCCACGCCAAAAGTCCCATTTGGCCTCATAAACCATTATCCAATTTTAACCGTATGCACCATGACCTCCCCTAGGGGTCATCCGCACACCCTGGCTCCAGTGTCACACCGTAGAGTACCACCACGCATGTGACACCTAATGAGCGATGCCCAGTTCCGCGCCCCGCGCGTGCGTAGCCAAGCATCCTCTAGCCCTCGCCAGCGAAGGGCCACGGAGTCGGTGAGTAGGGCGATGCCCGGTTCCGCGCCCGGCGCGTTCGTAGCCAAACATCCCCTAGCCCCGCTCCCGTCATCTCTCTCGACAACTCAGGGGACATCACTCAGTTTATTCCGCTCCCGAGTGACCAGAGGAGCTCCACTGAGATAATAACCCATCCCGGCTTGGGCTCGTGATACACACGCACCCGTAAAACCACTCACGCCAATACTCAGACTTTTCACACATGAACAAAAACACACGTGCATGCACCATGAAATGCCATATCAATGCATAATAAAATAATCAAACAACATAAAACAAATAAACAGACAACTCCATCCTCCATCCATCCGACCCCCGAAACTCCTCGGACTCAGTCCGGAATCAACAACCAACAACAGTAAATAATTGAATGAGCAATATATATTAAAATCTGAAAATAGGGTTTGGAAAATACTTACAGCGCTATACGGCAATTTTAGAAAGCAAGCGGCGTTGCAAACGACGGAAAAATAGCAATGTCACAGTGAAAATTCACTGTGGCCGTGGGTCTGAAAAACCCACTTTTGAACGGGGACAAACTAGGACACGAGATTGATAGGGAATGGTCTAGGGATGGTTGTGAAGCTATTGGAAACGACGGACGGCCGTGGGTGGCGGCGGAATCGCCGGAAATGGCCGAAAATAGCAAATCGGAAAACAAGCTCGTAGGAGCTGCTCCGGTGGTCGTTGGTGGCCGGAAATGGGTGGGTTAGGACGGCAAGGAGTCGGTGATGAAGTGGTGAAGAAATGGTGGCCGGAGGTGGAGCGACGGCGGCGGATCGGAGTGAAATCCGTGCAGCCTTGTTGGGCTTTTTCCGGCCAAATGGCCGGCCGGTTGGGGGTGGCTTTCGGAGGGGTGGTGCGCCGGAGGGAGGGGGAACTTTTGGGACCGGTGGGGTTCCGGTTGGTAGCCGGACGGCGATGGGCTGGAAGAGAGAGAGAGCCGGCGCGGGGGAGAGGGAGGAGAGAGAGAGAGAGCACGGGGGGGGTCCGAACGCGGGAGAGAGGAAGAGAAAAGAAAAAAAGAAAAAAAAAAGAAAAAGAAGGAAAAAGGAAAAGAAGGGAAAAAGAAAAAAGGAAAAAGAGAAAAAAGGAAAAAGATGTTAAAAGAGATGAGGTCCAATTCTCACTCCGGGAAAACGAAACAAATCGCCAAAAAGATTAAAACCACAAAACAACTTAAAGAAATAAAACACAACCTCAAATAAATTAAATTAAATTAAAACCCAATTTTTAAAACGCAATTAAATTAAAATAAAATAACTGATATATTAATTAAAATAAAAACAATTATTTCAGCGAAAATACACTTAAAAGCGGGTCATCACATGTGGAACCTCCTGGAATGTCTATAATAATTTTCAGATTTGAAGACTAGAAGTTCTGTGGACTTCAAGAAATAATCCTATGGATATTTAAAGTTTTAGAATCTGTTGGCGTTAGGGAATGTGATGTATGAAATTTGAGGTTTGAGATTTTGTATACTTTAAAAATGATTTTGAATCTAAGGTTTTAGAATTATGTGGACTCCAAGAGATGGTTTCAATGGTATTTAAGGTTTTAGAATATGAGGTTTGAGATTTTGTGGATTTCAAGAAATGATTTTTATGATATTTGAGATTTTAGATTCTGTACGCTTATTTTGTAGACTACAAAATAATTTTGATAAGATTTAAGGTTATAAATTTGGGTAGAGTTTTGGGCAATTGATTATTATCAGATTTGAGGACTTAGGTTTGTAGATTTTAAGAAATGATTTTAGTTACCACTAGAATGAATGCTTGTTAGAATTGAGAAACTGATGGGCATTGAAGTCTAGATTGTCACGTTAAAAGTTATAGGTGCAATTATTTTTGGTTGGGGATGGTTTTAGACCTTTTAAACTCGTTGCTTAATTTATAAGAAAATTGCTTATTTATGACTATTTAATTTCAACGAATGATTATTTTCAACTAAAATTGATTATTTTCAATTAAAATTGGTTGTAAATGGTCTTTTGGTTACAATAAATTGATCACAAAAGTCTGTTTTTCTTGTAAATTAATTAATATTACACAAGGATATCTTGGATGAGGCTTGGGTTTGAGGATACCATCACCACAAACTGATTGTTTGTATTTATGTAAGCATGTGTAGAGGTTGAGCAAACCTTTTGAATTTTCTTTGTCGAGAATGCTTTAGTTTCCATTACCCACACGGAACTTTCTCTACTTGATGTTGACTTGTATATTCTAAAATTTTCAAACCTCCTCACGCGCTTATTTCTAGTCTTGCTTCTCGAACGAGATCCTTCCATAAATTCTTTGCTAAACGGCCCCCTTTTTTAGCAGTTCTAAGTTGTTTTTTTTTTTTTTTAAATCTTTTTGGGACTTTGATATGAAGGAAAATAACGTAACACTGCGTTGTTTCAATAGATGAATTTATTTATTATTATTTTTTTAGCAAACCAATTTGTCCAACTTAATGAAAAGTTTTGGCTACTCAGTTAGTATTTCGACAAGAGTATTTTCGGGCTATTCTTTTCACAAGAGATTATAACTTTATTTTTGAGTTTTAATAGAAGGACCAATCTTGAAGCCAACTATTTTCCTTTTGACCTTCCCATTTTAGTTGCAATTCAATTTTCCTCGATAGTCATTTAGCGAATCACACAATTGATGCCTAAATGCAACGTCATTCATTATATCAGTTTTCTCTCAATCTGATACTTACCAAAAATAATAATAATAATAATAATAATAAATTCCAACTTGGACCACTTCATCTTTGGGACCACTCCATTGTGACTACTCAACCTTTTCTACCCCACGAGCTTGGTGGAATAATTAATGTACAAGTCAAAGTCTTTCTTTGATTGGCATCAAATTTATTCCATTCTCATATACCCATAAACACTGAAAAAGTAGCAATCCCTCTACCAGAAAATCGATGGAAGTTCTTCCCTCTCATAAGCTTCTTTCCCGATTCTGTCTTCTCTTACCTCTCCATATCACCTCACTTCTGCTTCTCTCTTCATCTTACTCTCCTCCTAATAATTACTTCATCAATTGTGGAGCGCACTCCAACACCAATGTCGATACCCGAATCTTCGTTGGCGACCAAGGTTTCTTAGTTGGAAAGGGTGAAGCTATCAAAAATAGCAACTCATCAGCAAGCACTTCACCTCTCTATCGAGTGGCAAGAATTTTCCGACACCAGGCTTCATATAAGTTCGACATCAACCAGAATGGTATATACATTATACGCCTTCATTTCTTTGTTTTCATGTCACCGTATACTGATCGTTCTATTCCTCGGTTTAATGTTTCGGCTTCTGGGTTTTCACTTTTGATGAACTATAGCTTCCAAAACGTTACTAATTTTTTGAAGATTGAGGAATTCTTGCTCACCATCCCAAAAGGTGAATTTAAAATCAATTTCGTACCTTACGAGCCATCTTTGGCTTTCGTGAATGCCATAGAAGTCGTTCTTGGCCCCGAGAGCCTCATCCCCGATAAGGTCCCTCACATTACATCTCAAGGAGCTAAGAGTGACTACAGTGGTTTGAGAACCAAGGTTCTTCATAAAATCCATAGGATTGATGTTGGAGGTTCTGCATCCAAGCTCGATGAGTTATGGAGGAATTGGGATTCAGATGATAAATACCTATACCCAAAAGATGCCATGTATCAATACAAATTCGAAACGCCTTATGACCAGGCCAAAAGGATCCCCAAGTATATTACCCCAGCTTTTGTGTATCAGACAATCAGACGATTGAATATAAGCAACAACTCCAGTTTACCAAAGGTAAGTTGGAGTTTTCCTGTCAATAAGAATTCTAACAACTTTCTTCGAGTCCATGTCTCCGGCATAATAAGTGTAAGTACACTTAATGACTGGTGGTTCAATCTCTCTATCAATAGAAATTTTAGTAAGGAGATGAATCCTTACGGTATAACAGAGAGGATCGGCGTGGATCCATTTCACATCGATTTTGTGGTTGATTCAGATGGGTTGGGATTTGTGAATGCTAGTATCATAATCGGCCAAATGGAGGGCTCTTGGATATATAATGCCCTTTTGACTGGGTTGGAGATTCTTGAGGTAGTGAATGAGTCGGGTTTCATTCCTCCTAGGGAAATTGTAGTAGGGAAAAAGAAACTTTCCCCTGCTATAATTGGTTCTACATGTATTGGGGCGTTTTTCATTTTGGTAATATTGGTGGTGTTGGGTTTGAAATTCAGGAAACTAGGGCATGATAAGATTTTGGGTGGGTTTAGTTCGAAAAACAGGTTGACTCAAAGAGGTCCTAATGCTTCCCTTGTCGATCCTAGTCTAAAGCTTAGTTTAAGGGTACCTTTTTCTGAAATACTGGGTGCAACGAGGAACTTCGATGCCGAGTTATTGATTGGTGAGGGTGGATTCGGGAAAGTGTACAAAGGAACTCTTAAAAATGGCACGAAAGTGGCTGTGAAACGAAGTGATCCACGACATGGGCAGGGTCTAGAGGAATTCCAAACGGAGATCATGGTGTTGTCTCGGATTCATCATCGCCATCTTGTTTCTCTGATTGGATATTGCGATGAACACCGTGAGATGATATTGGTTTACGAGTTCATGGAAAATGGGATTTTAAGAGACCACCTCTATCATTTAGATGACAATTCCGGGAAGTCAACTTCAGTGTCTGAATTATCTTGGGAGCAAAGATTAAAAATCTGCATTGGTGCAGCAAAGGGCCTACACTATCTACACACTGGCCCGGCTGGAGGAATCATTCACCGTGACATGAAGCCAACAAACATTCTACTTGATAAACATTATGTGGCTAAAGTTGCCGATTTCGGAATTTCAAAATCTGGCCTTCCCGATCAAGACAACTTCACCATGGGTGTAAAGGGTAGCTTTGGTTATCTTGATCCAGAATACATTAAAACCCTACACTTGACAGAGAAATCTGATGTATACTCCTTTGGAGTTGTGCTTCTTGAAGTTCTTTGTGCTAGACCGGCTATCATATCGTCATCTCGGCTGGATGAGGTGAACTTAGCAGAATGGGGGATACTGTGGCAAAAGAAAGGCCAACTCGAGAAGATTATTGATCCGATGCTTGTTGGTAACATTAAGTCAAGTTCATTGCGAGTATTTGGTGATACTGTAGAAATGTGTTTGAAGGCATTTAGTATTGAGAGGCCGACTATGCAGGATGTGTTATATTACCTAAATTATGCACTGCAACTTCAAGAAACTGGGATGCCCAAAGAGCCATTTGAAGACAGCACGACGACTACCATAACTTCATTGGATTTGCAGTTTCCGGTTGTTTTGAACTTTCCTGTTCATGAAGATGATGATGCACCCAATAGAGGGGATGATAGTTCTAATTTAGAGATTAGTGAAGCTTAAGTCCATTGGTTTGGGTAAGTACTGTCAGGTTTGCATTAACACCTGAATTCATAGCAATAACTTTTATTAATGGTTGTTTCAAGGCATGTTAAAGCCGCTTTCTTTAAAACAATATTTGCTACCACTAGTCACGGTATGCATACAGATTACAAGTGAATTTACCTCCAAGATATAATGAAATGTAGAATAAGTTTGTTTGTTTAACTGCATTACGCCCATACAAAATTAGACCTAAATGCCTTGAGATTCTACTATTCAACTAAAAGATTAGAAATCTATTATCTGCAGAATAAATAGATCTTAACAACAAGTTTTGAAGAAAAGAAAATTAGTGGAAGAGAGAGAATTTTAAAATTGCCTTGTAAGATTTTTCAATTCGTAAGCTAATGTGTTGATTTATAAATGACCAAAAGATGTGAATTAAAAGTTATTCCGTTTGGTTTTGTTGAAATCGATTACCAACATGTATATATATTATACCTACTGCCAAGTAACACGAATTGTACCAGGTCCAACGATTGTGTGCATGTTCACCTACTAGATTGGATTGGTTCGAATCTAGCCAACACGTCCTTCAAGAAAATTTTTCATCAAGAGTGCTTGAGCTGGTGGGTTGCATGCCTCGTGGACCTGCTGCAAGGCGCTGGTTGTGCCCTGCGTCTTGGGCTGGTTGGCCGCCTGCAAGCCTCAGGTCCGTATGGAGTCATCCTCTTAATGAAGGATACAAGGGTGTGGTTTGAATTCCTTCCCACTTGTTCAAATCTAAGACTTGATTTAGATAGTGAGTTGAAAGTTGAATAAAATATTATTAGAATATTATTTTTAAATATTATTTTTTATTTGAAATTTGAAAAGGTTAAATTGTTTATTGTATTTTGTTTGAAAGTTTGAGAAAATTATAATGATGAGATGAGATGAAATAAGTTGAAATTATTTTAATATCCAAACTAGGCCTAATTGTTCTACACCACTAAGCCAAACATCTACTTTGACTTGTAATATAGACCCATTTTATTATAACTATAAGCCATATAGCTCATAAATTTTCCATAATTCATCTCTTTTCAAAATAATTCATAATTTTTAAAATAAATTTTAAATATTATTAATAATATATATAATTATAATTAATTTGAAAATATTTCCAACAACTATTGTGATGAATTTTTTGTTGGCCTTCTCAATGTCGAAGACTCGAAAGTTAGTCTAATTGAGTTCTAATAAAATGGGATAAACTCCATTTGAAAATTTGATCCAAAAAAATGAGAAAAGTAGAGAACTAGCCCCACGAGACCCTCAAGCCTCCACTTGAGTGAGCTTCACACCTGATATCCCTCTAACTAAGCTAAGGGTGAAAACTGACCATATTGGCTTGGTTTTTGACTAAAATCGATGCCGACTGATGTAGGGGATTTGCATGGAAGAACTGACAAGACCGACTGATGGGAAAGAAAAATACTGGTCGTACCAACTACGGCGGTTCTCCGTCCCCCTAGCAGCGAGGTTCATCTGAGAGTGTAGAGAGAAAAAGTGTTGCAGTCTGGGAGAGGAGAGAGAGAGAGAATGAGACAAAACGGAGAAGAAGAGGGGAGAGGAAGAAGATGAGCTCAAATCGAAATGACGCCATTTGGTTTAAAATCAAATGACATCGTTTCACTTATATATTTTATAAAATATATTACATATAAAACGACGGGCATCGTTTCACTTTAAATTTAAGTGGAACAGTGTCATTTTAAATACGATATATATATATATATATATATATTTATTTAATCAGCCGGTTCGGCAGTTTGAACTAGGTTTAAACCAAGACTGAACCGGCTGATGTCGATTTTAAGGAATTTCTACTGTTGGCAAATTGGTTCCATGCTTTGGCAGTCTATTTGTGTCGATGCCAGCCGGTTTCATCGTTAGTTGTACAGCACTACCTCTAAGCGTATTGTTGGTTTTCTGTTAGGGGTTATTTGGAAGATGGGATCATCTCATCTCATTTTATTTCTAAACATAATTTAAATATAGACATTTCTCAATTGTAATTTTTCAACTTTTTTATCTAATTATTACAATTTTTCCAAACTTACAAACAAAACACAAAAAATAATATAACTTTTTCAAATATCAAAACAAAAATAATATTAAAAAATTATATTCTAACAATATTTTAATTTTAAAATATTTGTATTCAACTTTTTTTCTCTAATTTTTCAAAAACCTATAAAACATCATAACTCAAATTATTTCACTAATATTCCAAAATCATTTCACTATTATTCACAGATTTCTTATCTCATCTCATTTCCCTAGCATCGCCTTAAGATTTTCAACCACATATGTCTTCATTTTGATGCCAAAACATTATGTTGTTACAATATTATTTTATATGTCTATCTAGATCTGTCTTATTTGAGATCTTTATTTTAAGAAATTTGAGAGAGAAGACTGACATGGTTCTTTTAGGCTAAGCAACTACAGTTGGGGGCTATTTTTATGAGCAATGATGTACGTACAATTTTTTTTATAACTCTTTATACAACTATTTTAAATTAAAAGTATTTTTTGTAAAAAACGATGCTATTTTTATTAGTTAGTTTATAAAAATATCTCTTATTTAAAATAGAATTACATAAAAAAATGTTGAAAAGCATTATGTGTATCGTTTTTTTATAAGATCGCAGGAAAGGATTAATAAGATTATATCCAATACGCACAAAAACAGAAAAAAAGGTTATAAGAAGAGAGAGATACTCCCACGTCATGGCTCATCTCTTATTATTATTATTATTATTATTATTATTATTATTATTATTATTTTTTGGACTGATGCTTTTTTTTTTTTTTTTTTTTAAGCTAACTTGTCTAATATTTCAGCATTAGTGCGGCCTTCCATTTGAAATCAATTATTGATAGGGAAATTAGAGAGCATGCTGTTCAAATCTTGGCTCGCCTCTCTTGAAGGTTTGGACCGTCATATTCTTTTCATATATATAACGCAATAACCGCTAAAATCAAACCTTTTTTCAAGTTTTTCAACCACTTTGGATCTATTTATTTATTCTAAGAAAACCCACTTACAAATGTTTCTCATATTGGGCTGGGCACGATTTTGGAGTGTGCAAATCTTACGTACTTTATTTGAAAAATATTAGATAAATACAAGATCTAAATGAAAAAAATTAATTTTTTTAATAATAAACACCACTTTTTTTTGAAGAGAGTGCACAAAATTTATATATCCTAGCATTACTCCATCACTACCCTTTTTTATGAAATTGGTGGAATGATATTTATATTTCCAAGTCATTGTCTTTCTTTAAGAATTCCACTACGATGCATGAATATCCATGATGACTTTCATTCATGATCGTTACCCTCACCTTAATTTATTCTATTCTCAGAAACCTAGAACTATTGAAAAAGAAGCAATCCTTACCAGAAAATCCATGGAAGTTCTTCCCTTTCATAAGCTTCTTTCCCGACTCTATCTTCTCTCACCTCTACATTTCACTTCCTTTCAGCTTTTCTCTTTAGCTTACTCTCCTCCCGATAAGTCCTTCATAAACTAGGGAGCACACTCCAACACCAGCGTCGACAATTCTTGGGCCTTTGTTGGCGACCAGGGTTTCCTAGTCGGAAAGAGAGATTGTCAAAAACAGCAACCCATCAACAAGAAATTCACTTGATCTCCGATATCGATAAGCCTTCTTGATCAGGATAACATCTCCTTCACTTGAAATCTCCAATAGATAATTATGTTTAGGTGACGATCGATAATTGTAGGGTACTTTTGTGGAAAAATTAAGAGAAGTTGAAAAGTTTAGGTAAGCGGTATTCCTATATTGCTAGACTTCGCCTAAAACTAACTCAGGTTGACTCGGTGAAAAATTTGCATATTTTGTTATAAAAATGTCCTCAATTATTTTTCTGCATTAGCCTTTGTTCTAAACTCGTGAAATATGATATTTTATCATGATTAGAGTTGACATGAGCAATTTTTATACTCTGTTTCTCTACTACATAAAATGTGAAGGTGAGTGTACAATTTTTATTTGATTCTATGATGTGTGTCTGCTCAAAACTATTAAGATATGATATTGCATTTGAAAATCCCTGAGGCATAAGATTTTGTTTTGCTTTGGTTATGACTCTGCCACAGGTTATAGTAGTGGCCTTGAGCCCAGCCATGAGTAATAGAAGTGGCCTCCGACCTAGCTACAGGTGATAGTAGTGGCCTCTGGCCCTTCCACGAGTAATAGTAGTGGCCTTCGGCCCTATCACGGGTTATAGGAGTGGCCTCTATTTGAGTGCAAACTATTTTGGTGAACGAGTAATTTATATTTTGCTTGTTTATCCGCAGATTGCACAACTTCGCTACGGGGGTAAACATGGCTTTTGTTTTGAGAATATCACTTTGATGACAAAACAATGATTTATGTTCTGCTTGGTTATCTACAGACATGCACAATGTAACAACCCCTCCCAAAAATAGGATGAGCTGCTACATTTTGTCCAGCCTTTTTTTTTTTTTCTTCCCTATATGAAAATAACATACTAAAAATTTATAATAGGGATCTTCCCATTTTCTTCCATAACTTCAAAGGTTAAAATACCATGTTTGTCAAAATATAAGAC
This sequence comes from Carya illinoinensis, assembly GCF_018687715.1. Classification (NCBI taxonomy): domain Eukaryota; kingdom Viridiplantae; phylum Streptophyta; class Magnoliopsida; order Fagales; family Juglandaceae; genus Carya; species Carya illinoinensis. The sequence goes on from NC_056752.1 coordinate 1,578,597, forward strand.
AGTCCCATTAGTTACATATTAAAACCTATAACCACTTTCTTGGGAGGAACATCTACCCAGTTTACAAAATGCTTTATTCTCAAAATACATAGCTCAACAGTTTTACAAAACCAACCAAAAAAACAAACTGTATTCAGGTAAAGATCTCTGACTTTCTGAATTTTATTTAGGAGGGTCATTCCTTAACATCAGTCTTCATCGATCGTGATTGGACACCAATCATCAACCAAAAGGATGAAGCATGGGACCTCGTTTCTTATATAGACATCATCTCTGAGTTTTTTAAAGAGCTCGTTGGTGCCAGCCTAGATGACGGAGGGGCATACACGATCTCGATCCTAGGAGCCTCAATTATATTTTTAGCAGACAGACTCATTGATTTCATTTATCTTTCTTGATTGTGCACTGCATATCCAAACGTGGTGCTCAGAGAGTCTACAACTATGGGTGATGGGAGACGGCTGAGGATGAGGGATCTTTAAGAGGTGAACTTGATTCTCTAGCTGATCAAGAGGTAAGGGAGTTGATTGTTGGTCTAGATACTTCTCCCTATGATGGGACAAAAAGCATCAAACAGACAGATTTATCTAATTTATTCAAGATTATGAACTTAAGCATCGCCAACAACATTGATTCTCGACAGCACATGACAAAGGTTGGCATGAATCGAGTGAAGTTTATGATACACGTCGCTCGTGGGGTGCCTATCGACCTAGTGGGTTGTATATTTGATAGGATTCAATCAGAGGTCTAGTACATTACGATGGATATATTGCCATTTGGGATCCTGATCACACGATTTCTGCTACATGCCGGGGTCCAAATAGATATTGCTGAGTGTGTCCTGGAATCAATTGGACCGATCAACTCCTTCCCCCTGTAATCTGCCCTCGGTCTTAGGGGGCCTGGTTACCAAGGTGCTAGGGAGGACACCTTATCTCTTCCCCCCCCCCGGGGGGGGCCGCCCAAATGGACCATTGGCCTAGAAATAGTTGAAATTGGCCCAAAATGGGCTAGAACCAGACTAAAAATTAATAAAAAAATACAAATAACAAAAAGAACAAGCAATTTACAATAATAAAAATAATATATTACTATGTTGCAAGCAACTACAAAAGTACTAAGTAATAAATTAATAATCATAACTAATCTATTAGAATAATACAAATTAAAAAGAAAACAATTATAAAATTACAAACATATATGGGAGATTGTAGCAACATTAAAACTAAGTGAATACAAATAAGTGAGTTGTTTGATATTTGGGGTGGCCATGGGTGAAAAAGACATGTAATTAATGTTGCCTGCTGTGAGCCTGTGATATCATAAAATCTGAAACATTAACAATTTAATAGGAAAATAAATTAAAATTATAAATAAGAAATAAAAATTAAAATTACAAATATATATTAGAAATGAAAAAATTACAAACTAAAATCTGACTAACCAAGATGAGATGGAGATCAAGATGAGAATAGATCATTTGGTCCTTGGGCTTGGGATTAGGATTGAGCATATGACAGTAAGATTATAAAAGCTAAAAAAATACAAGAAAGACAATTAGATACCAAAAGTTATATAAAGACAAAGAATAATTAAGCTACAATATAAATTGTACAAACCTATGGCCAATGGTAATTGTGGGTCCAATACCACGAAGTCATATTACAGCGTAGGTATGATCATCACCATTCTTCTCGTTGGTCTCCTTAAAGTCAAGAACATTCGGAACATGAATTTTCATCCCGTTGATCCAATTTTGTGTGCAAATCAATGCTTTCACAATGGTAATAGACAATGAACTCTGAAATGGTGCCCTTTGGTACTAAAGGTTGACTCCGAGGCAACGGTGCTAATAAGGATGACTAAAATACTACAGATTATCTCTCTAAGGATGGGATATTTCACTAGACTGGTCTTCCACCATGCTAATATATCAAAGTCTTGTGTATATGGGAGAAGATCCACTGCCAAATATCTATCTACCTCCGACTTTGCCTCTATAGATTGACAGACTAGTAAGGGTTTGACTTCAACCTCTCACCCCATAACAACTTACATTTTTTCCCAACCCAACTTCTGGAGGACCCCCCCAAGAGGAGGAGGAGGAGGAGGAGGGGGGGGGGGGGGGGCGAGGGAGTTAGGTGTAGGTGTAGGTGGATTACCACCCCTAATCACGGTAAACTCATCAAAGAATTTACTACGGTTTCTCTAACCATTGTCCCAATAAGCCTAGCCCGTGCATTCCCATGCACAAGTCCCAAATCATATACTATGTCGTCAATCTTGATTAGGGGGTCAAGAGACACAACCACATATAACAAAATATCTAGCCTACTCAAACTCTCCAATACTTGTCATATTTGACCCTTATTATCAATGCCATCTCCCGCATTCTAATATGGTCACTCTATACATTTCATCTAATTATTCTTTCACTTTACATATTTGCTAATAGAAATTATTGGATGTAGGGTACAAAGAACCAGATAGCCTCAATGTGACCTCTTAGAAAAGTCTAAAAAAATCTATAAAAGTAGCAACAGCCTCACAATCATCATCAATAAGCTTTTCTAATCTATGGTGCTCATCAAAATATTTGACATATTGAATATATTCATCACTCAATAATGCAAAGGCTGCCTTATATTTTTGGGCCGCTTCCAACATAAAAAAGGTTGAGTTCCATCTTGTAGAAACATCAATACAAATGCCCTTCTTGAATGTTATGCCTGCATTCCTCCCAGCAGTCATGAATTTCTCTAATATAGCAGAAGAAGATCTCACAAATCTCACAGCCGTTTTGACTTGTGCAACTGAGTGATCATCAAGATCTTTCAAACCATCAGTGACAATTAAATTCAAAATATATGCAGTACATCTAACATGCAAACAGTCACTACTCAAGATTGTCTTATTTGCCTCCCAAAGAGGTCATAAGATGTCCCAAAGTGAGATCATTAGACAATACATTATTAACGTAACTGTTAATACCCATGCCAACCCTCACTCTTTTATTGTGGCCTCCAAGGCCTTTCCAACCATCTCACTCTTGTGAACGAAAATTTGACAAAACTTCACAATTTTTTGTGTAGTGTCCAATCATAATCAATAAAATGCATAGTCAAAGATGTAATTATAGTTTTGGAAGGATGTCTAAGTATCGGTAGTGAGGCAAACTACTTGATTTGCCAATTGGCCCCTCAACAAATATTTATCTTTCTTGTAATGTTTTTATAATATCCTTTGCCATTGTGTGGCGAGGAGGAAAATTAAATCTAAATTCCGAGTAATTAGAATATTCTTAGAACCCTTTCCCCTCTACAAACTGAAAAGGTAGCTCATTCATGATCACTATACGAGCTAACTTTCTTCTACACCCATTGGAATCATATTTAGTATACCCCTTCAACGCTGAACCCCCATTAAGGCTACTACTCCCATCCATCTTTTTTTTTTTTTTTTAATTCCAATCTCTAGTCTATATTGACTCTTCTCTTATAAGGATTTTAATATTGGACTCTTCTTTCGTTGTTCTTCTAAGTGAACCTGTAATTGTGATGTACTATATTTCTTATAGTGACATCTATAGACTTTACCATAATGGTTACACTTGTGGTTATTGGGGTTATCACCCTCTAGTTTGGTAAAGTGAGATTAAACTATGGAAATTGGTTTCTTGCTTTGTGTGGGCTTGGGAGCGGGGCAAGGTTCCATCTCCATAGGTGTAGGGTTAGAACTAGGGTCTGTACGGTCAGTGGCAGTTGTAGGGTTAGGTGTAGGGGTAGGGGTAGGAGAGCTATTACTAAAATCTAACAGAGTAGACATTCCCCAAAACATTAAAAAATTTGAAATTAAAACATGCCACTAACATCAACATCACAAATTCACAGCAACACCACATATTCACATCACCACCATAGATTCATAACAACACCACAAATTCACAGCAACACCACAAATTCACATTACCACCATAGATTTACTACAACACCACATATTCACAACCACTAACATCAATTATATATTCAGCAATTCTCAATAATTAATATAAAATACAATTTTTAAATCAATTGTATGTATTCAAATCAATTTTAAATTTTCAAATCAGTTAATATTTTCAATAAACAACCCAACCAATTTTCAAATCAATTGTAACTTAGGGTTTCCCTAAATTAATTTAGATTTTTATATAGAAACCCTAAATTAATTTAGAGATCCACTTAAAATGCAAAATTAATGTAGGGAAATCCTAAATTAAGTTAGAGTTTACGTAAACCCTAGCTTAATTTAGCGAGTGGTAGTCCTTTTTGACATGTAAATCCTTTTAAATTTGAAAATGAAGTCTTATATGCGTATAAATATAGCTCAATTGAGATCTTCAAGTTTATGTTGTATTGTTATCATTTCACTCATTTAGGAGTTTTCTATGATAAAGTATTCATTATTAGCTCTTTTATTAGTAAAATAGTGTATATAACCATTGTGCGTGTAAATTATGGTCTACACAGAGATAGTTGAATTACCACATGTAAGGTGATTGTAAGTGTAGAGGGTGTTCTACATAGATTGTTTGTAACGGTATTACTTAAAAGTGGAATTGGTTTCTATCTTCAATTGAAGGAGGTTGAATAATAAATTTGAGAATATTCAAGGGGTAGCTTGAGGCAAGTACACAGGCAATAGGGCTGCACCTCATTAAAATACTGAGTTTGTTTCTCTTTTACCATTACTCTTTATATTTACTACTGTTTCGTGTTTTGTTTATATTTTATTTTGTGTTTCTGGTTTATAATTTTTAATTTTTAAATACAACCCAATTCACCCCCTTTTGTGTTAGTCATCAGGGCAATAGACAATATTTAGCGTTTTGTAAATTTAATTTAATGGTGAATCATCTTTATCTTTTCTAAATTAATTATTGATTTCTATTATATATATATATATATATATTATTTAATTGCTAAATTATATATTTTTCCATAATTAAGTAGGGTATTGTGTTGCCATAAAAAATTGTAAAAATTGTCATCATTGGAACGTAATATATAACCGTTGAAACTTTCTCCATTCCCATTAGATATTTCTGCAATAAATCTCCTTTCGAACACTTTATTTTACATTCAAACATTGATTAACCTATTCATTCAAATGGTATAATAATATGTTCAAACGGTAAGTCAATGTCCTTCTAAATTTAGTGACTTAACCCGTCAATTTACCGTTTAATCATATATAATATTCATTCAAACATTGATTAACCTTGATGATCGAACGTTGTTGTATATTGTTTGAATCGAAAGTCAATGTCCGGCTAAATTTTGCCACCTAACGTGCCAAATTCTCATTTGACCATATAGAATATTCGTTTGAATGTTTATTTTATTTTGTTTGAACATTTTTTTTAATGTTCGAACAATAATTTTATTAGGGATGAAATTTTTTATCCTTACATATGTCGTTTGAATGGTAAATGCCTTTCGTCAATTTTTGGCGACATTTTGAATTTCATTCATATATCGCATTTTTTGAGACGATTCTCATTTCTTCCCAAACAAAAATCCTCCCAAAAATGAATTTTGTTGTAGTCTTTCTAGCTCTAATCTTTAAAAAAGTAAAGATTTCAATTTGCTTATTTCCCCCCCCCCCCTCTATACAGCGAGAGGCAATTCATTCTATATATAGAGACTTTGAATGTACACATTTCCCTTTTTCAAAATCTACCTTTAAAAACAAAATTTCATAAGAATAACTTCACCCTATACATTAATGTGTATCTATATATATTGGAGCAAGCTAGCTTGATTGAAACGTACATAGAAATAATAAGGTAACCTTTGACCTAATGTCTTGGCCTAGCACCATTAAGGTTGACACACCATTGCATTTAATGAGAATTGGCTTTCCCAGGTTATGTCCCTTATGGTAGGTGGGGGAGTGCGGCCATTATTTGGGCACTCTGTTAGGAACAGTGACTCCCACTAGAATCTCATGCCTGCATTCTGTATTTGATCATTTAATGTGGCGTGGCTCCCATGTGAATTATTCGGGAAGAGATGTGTCAGAGTGAATGTTGTCTCATCTTCCCACATTGATCATTTTCCCGCATTGGCTCTGGGCCCTCTTTCTCTTTTATTGCTTGGTGGACAGGTTACATTCTGGTTGTTGAGCTTCTTGGAGATGGAGTAGGTCGGGCGGCTGGTGGGGAAGGAATATATCCCTTCCACCTATGTTCATTAAAAGAACAAAACAATAGTTAGTTATTGACTATGTTTGATGCGAGAAACCCTAAAGCACTCTCTTTTTTATTTTTTTTTTCTCTTTAGAGTCTCGCCTCCAGAAAAAATCAAGCCAAAGGGGGGGTGGGGCTTTGGCTCCTCCCTTCCTCCTCCCATCTATTTAGACCAAACAGTGTGTAGTGGATTTTCCTTTTTTTTGTTTGTGTTTTCCATCCAAAGTGTGGTGAAACGTCGATCTGTTGTTCTCAAGAGCCTAACAACCACCACGTGCCCCACCGCAAGATTCCCAAGCCACCGATCCTTCGAACGGGTGAAGAATTTTGTCAAACGGAGTGGCACATGAGTCACACGTGCAGGTCAAAGTGCATATGAGTTTTAGGTGCTACCACATGGGGAATCTCCCCTACAGCCATGTGTGGCATTGCTGGGACCAGGGCCCTCGGTTTCTTTAGACCCAATCGTTCGCTACAATTCTAGGGTGGTGCGTGTCCCTCACGTGCCACCATAGTCTATTTGCTTTTGTATTTTTTTTTGCTACAAGACTAAAAATACGGATCTATAGTTTTCCAAGCTATAATTAGACATTTTCACATCTATCCTTTTTTTTTCCTTTTTTTTTAGTTAATTAATTTATTTTTTAATTTTTTTTATTTGCTTTTGTTTAGGTAAAAAGAAAAAAGAAATAGTTTCTTTGATATTTTGTCCACAAAGTAAAAGTCTTCTTCCCCTCTGGAGGGTGGATGATGAAATCTTTGCTTTAGGGAAGGTGTGGTCTTTTAGATAGTTTGTCTATAGAGAGTTATAGAAGTTAAGACCATACTACTCACAAAGTAATTTGTGTACTGGGGGTAGGCCTGTGCAAAATTCCAAAATTTTCGATTTCGTCTGAACTCCGCTCTGGTTCGCCAGAGTTTTCGGAAGTCGAAATTAGAGCCAGTGTAGCTCCGTATAAATGCTTGGACTTAGAGTCGGAGTCGGAGTAGTGAATTGCTTTGAACTCCAACTCCGAACTCCGACTTTTTTAAAATTAAAACTGATGCAAAACGACGTCATTTAATTTGCATCTGGTTTTGATTTCTTATTTTAATTTTACCCCTTTATTAAACGATGCCGTTCCATTTAAATAGGAATGGCGTCGTTTCGCTATGGCCCGTTGCATTTCAGCCATTTCTCTTCATTTCCCCACTGACCACCTAGCACTCAGTCCCTCCCCCTCGACCCCTCGCCTCTCGATCTCAGACTCTCAGCTCACGGTGGAATAGCCTCACACGACGGCCCTCAGTCTCCTTGGCACAGCCTCTCATTTCTGTCTTAGCTCTTCACGCCGCTGTAGTGTCGCTTTGTCTTGTCGATACACAGTGTCTTGCATCCTGCCGACTGGTTAGTATTGTCTTCCTAGTTCCCAATTGTTAATTTTAGGCTTTATTTTTTTTCAAATAATGTAATATAATGGTCCGTTTTTCTTCACTTTGAGAGATGGTGTATGAATTTAGTTTGCTGTATGTAATTAGAATTTTCCAATTATGAGGGGTTGAGATTTTCCAACAATTATCCCAAAATAACAAATACTTATAAAATGAAAATAAATAAAATCCAAAAAATGATACAAGTAATTAATTGACTTGATCTTAAAGTTGGCTACTGTGAAAGTGATTATTGGAGTAATCCATTAATCAGATTGTTTTGAAACATTTAAGGGGGGAGGGTCCAGCAACAGGGAGATTTGACATTGAAATGAGCTTGGATGGTGGGGTTTAGGATAGCCAGGTCCAGAATGTACCGAAAGTAGATACAATGATGATTGTGGCATATATTTTACATGTTCATCCATTTTTGTATTGCTGATCAGGTACCGCTTACTGCCATATATACAGGTTTTTTTTTGGTATGAAATATACATGCACTTGAGGTGACAAACAAAACCATGCATGTGCACATTACCTGCTAAATTGTTTTTAAAACTATGCGGTGGAGTGCAGGGTTGGTATTTCAACTCTCTCAAGGATTAAAAAAAAAAATTAGTTGAGTTGATTTTGAAAGCCTACCCGACATAGCCTGTTCTGTTGAGAAAGACTTGCCCATATTCTCTTACCTGGTTTAGAAACAGCAACCCCATGTAACTTGTACCTACTCTTTACCTTTACATCTCTTTTCTTTTCTTTTTTAATAATTTTACCTTTACGTCTCTTTGGAACCAGCTTGGTACCACCACCACTGTGTTTTTTTTTCTTTACTAATAAATCCTTCTTTATATAAACTCAAAACACATTGCCATCTCCATTCCATTATCCTTCCCCACCACCTCTCTCTCTTTATCTCTCTCTCTGAGTTCCTCTTGGTGAGGTCAGTGTCCTGTAGTCTCGCTATACGTTTCGTGTACCCTTTCTTAAGTTACTGTTTTATGATTTAGCTAAGCATTGTTCTTTTTGGTTTCCCTTTTCTCATCAATGAGTATAGATTTATGCTAATGGCTTCTATTTTTAGCTGATTCAGATCTGTTTCTTTGTTGTTGGTGGTGTAAATTGTGTGGCTTGGCTTCATCTTCTTACAGAAAATTTGTTGACTTTTTTTGGTGTGTATGAAGGATACAGTAAAGAACCACATTTTAGAAACAAAGAGGAAAAAAATATGTAATGTACTGCACTTTCAGAAGTGTTTCCATACGAGAAAACGGATCGCACATCAAGTTTGCCTGCAAGTCATGTGTCCACATGCTGCATATTTCAGTGCCATCTGTGTTGCATCACTTCTGTTTGGTTCATCATATCTACTTAAACTTACACCCCTTTTCTCCTGTTACGTTTCTGAATAAATTGGTCAAGATCTAGGTTTGCTTAGTTGTGACGTTACGCATGCATCTGAGTTCTTCTAGTTCTTACAGAGGCTTGTTGTGTTCTTCTTACAGAGGTTTGTTGTGTTCTTCTGGTGCTTGCACAGGTTTGTTGTTTTGGGTTGTAAAAATGAGCGTGTTTGGAAACAGGTTCTGGTCCCGGGGTAGATTTGGAAAACTTTCAAATCACATTGTGCTTTAAAATTTAGGATGGAAATGCAGTAACGGCATGGTCGTTATAGGAATGTAAATGGGGTTGCATGCAAACTGTTTGTGAAAATGCCTCAAACTGTTTGTGATAATTGCATGTTTCGTTATAACTTATAGTCTTATACAGATGAGATAAATGTTATATAAAATGTATTAAAATCTAATTTTTTTTTATATAATTTTTATTTTTATAATCACTTTTACATATTTTTAGACAATTTTATGCTCATACTACTCTTTAGAATTAAAATCTAATTGAAATTATGATATTCTGGTAGGGTTTGTCTGGATGAGACCAAGATCAACCTGCTAAAAAACAAGAGACAAAAATGAATGAACTAAATCCATGATTGGACAAAATCCCATCATTAGCTAGAAGACAGCAATAGCATAAAGTAATTATTACCTTGTGCCCAGACAGGTCCCTGATGTTATCAATGCCATAAAGGATCATAGCCGGTCTAGTTTTAAAAGAGGAAAAGGAATCTGTCAAATTTTAGCACCGTCGAAAAAGAAGCTTGTATTAGACTTTCCCTTTCCTATTGAAATCTATTCAACTCTTCGTTCTCCCTCTTGAACAAACAACAAATTTATCTTACCTTTCAAGGGAAAGGCCCCAGGCAATAACACGAACATCTTCTGGTAATCCCATAGGAAGCAACATCTCAGGTCTAAACATTCCAGAATTTCCAACCTCTACCCATTTCCCAAAGCCTTCATGATAACTGATAGCATAAACGATAATACATGAAATTTCTCAAAGCCAAAGTCAAAACGGCCTTGCTAGATAAACTAATATAATTCAGTACCTGAAAATCTCCATGCTAGGTTCTGTATATGGGTTATAAGCAGGCTTGAAACGCAGCTTGGACATGCCTGAAAACAAGAGACGGGATTAAAAATGTTAAAACTTTTTTATTATAGTACTGCCTCAAACATACAATACCCTCGTTAATAATTAATTCTCCGTGTCCACTATAGCAATAGTTTATACACAACAAAACCATCAAGCTTCATTATAGAAGAAATGCAAGTGCTAACTTCTTTTTTATTTTTCTATTTATAGTAACTGTTTTTATTTTATTTTATTTTTATAGATATAGATGCTTCACCTAGTGGAAGGTCGGAAGAGAATCCAAATGCTACAATTCCGTCACCAGGAAATCAAATGCCACAATTCCATCACCGAGTTCTAGACCCATTTCTAGAGCAGCTAGTTCATGTGCAAGTAGTCGATTCTCACTTCTAGTAGACATAGAAGATGAAGATGAGTTTAATGAGGATGAGGAAATGGGTATTGAGGATCTACCACCTCCATCTGCAACGCCACCTCAGCCACAAACTACTAAAAAAAGGTCTTAGATATAGGAGCATTTCACCAAGATTCTTGGTAATAGTGAGAACCCACAGGCGAGATGCCATCACTATGGGCAACTCTGTGGATGTCATTCAAAGAAGCAAGGCACCTCTGTCTTGATAGCCTATCTTAATGGTTGCCAGCGGTATAAAATAGTGAAGGGAGAGGCGGCCACTGATCAGACCAAGCTCAGTTACGAAACTTCTACTGTCACTGATGGTACACAGATTAAGAAAATTGTCATCACTCAATACAGTGAGAAATTGGTGAGGAATATGCTTGCACAGATGATAATTGAAAATAAGATGCCTTTAACAACAGTCGAGAAAAGAGGCTACCGAAAGTTTGTCAAGACTATTGACCCACGGTTTCTATTGCCATCATGGTATACGGTGATGCGAGATTGTATGAAGAGGCATGCAAAAGAGAAGGCAGAGATGAAGAAGATTTTTGCTACCACTAGTCAGAGAGTGTAATTTACGACTGACACATGGACTTCCATACAGAACATTTCCTACATGTGTATCACAGCACACTACATCGACAGTGAGTGGAATTTGAGAAAATGGATTACTGGGTTCAAAGAAATTATTGATCATAAGGGAGCATCAATTGGGGCACTGATGGATGATTGTTTAAAGGATTGGGAAATTCAAAAGGTTCTATGTATTGCAGTTGACAATGTCAGTGCCAATGACACTGCAATTGAATAGTTCAAGAGGAATACGAGTGTGAAAGCTGATGTCATCTGCAACCATGAGTTTATTCATATTCGATGCCGTGCTCATATCCTAAACCTGATTGTCGTTGGGGGGTTAAAAGAGGTTGACGATTCCATTACCAGAGTTCGCAACATTGCACGGTACGTGAGGGCTTCCCCTCAAAGGCTATTCAAGTTCAAGGCAATAACAAGCCAACTTGGGATTTCATGTTCTAAGACATTATGTTTGGATGTTCCGACTCGATGGAACTCGACATACATTATGTTGGATATGGCACAGAAGTACCAAAGAGCATTTTAGCAGATAGAGGTCGAGGATGGGGACCTTAAGTATGCTTTGCTGGAGCCTGCAGGAAAGGGGCTTGGTGCGTCAGACACACATGATTGGACTAGTGTGGGGTATTTTGTGAGATTTTTGCAAGTTTTTTATGACATGACTATGTGGATATCTAGATCCACATATACAACTGCAAATTTGTTCTTCAGCGAGCTCTCAGAGCTTCACTACAACTTGCAAGAAGGTTGTACTGATCGATGCGGACTATTATCTAGTATGGCTATGAGGATGCAGGCCAAATATGATAATATTGGGGATGTTGAGAAAATAAATAGATTACTTTTTGTGGCTGTGATCCTTGACCCTTGATATAAGTTGGCCTTGATAGAATTTTGGGCAAATTCCACAATGGGGGCAGTGAAGGCTGCATAGTTTATTACAATGATTAAAAGGATCTTGATGACTTATATTCCCACTACAACAATAGTGGTCAGCCTTCATCTGTAGCGGGCACCTCACACTCGATTCCGACACCTCTCTCCGATGACCATAGCTCAGATGACTCATTACATCCATCATGTCGAGGTTACAATATTGTAAATTAGTATCATTAACTCGTTGCAATGAGAAATATTATGTAGTGTACTTCCGAGATTGAATGGTATTTTATGGAAAAGGTTGAGGCACCTAGCGATGTATTTCAGTTATTAACTTGGTGGAAGGTTAATTCCACAAAGTATTAGATCCTTTCTCGTATTGCCCGAGATGTGCTAGCCATTCCTATTACTACGGTCGCCTCTGAGTCGGCATTTAGCACTGGAGGTCGAGTATTGGATTCTTACCAGAGTTCATTGTCACTGTCAATTGTGGAGGCCTTCGTTTGCACACAAAATTGGTTAAGTGATACACCCATTGGACTAGATACCATTGACATTTGTTGAACTCAAGATTTCAAGTTTCATGTGATTATAAATCTACACATGGATTTTGATGATAACAAATGAATTCAAAGAATAAAGAAGTCTCAAGCTCAAGTTGTCTACACAATGGAGTCAAGCACATCAAGGAAACAAGCATGAGCAAGAAGGGAACAAGTTCACATTAAAATTATAGAGTAATGTTGTAAATCTCTTCAAAATTCGAAATTAGGATTAATGCTCAAAATTAATATTTTATCATAAAGCATTAAAATACATTTTCCACATGTGCATGAATATTTTTGAAAATTAAATTTGAAAATTTTGAAAGATGATTGATTGTCATCTTTTGCATGTGCATGCCTTGATTAAAGGGTTGAACTTTGAAAATATTAAAGATGATTGATTGTCATCTTTCACATGTGCATGTTTTATTTGAATATTTTCAAAAGTGATTGATGCTTTTTTAGACTTATACAAAAAGTAAAAGATTAGGTTTGAATTTTTTTGAAAATGAAAGTGTGCTCATTTTGTCATATGCCAAAAGTAAAAGATTAGGTTTGATTTTTTTGAAAAAGTGAATGATGTTGTCTTTGACAATTGAGAAAGAAGAACCTTTTATTTGAATTCTTTGAAAAAGTGAATGATGTTGTCTTTGACAATTGAAAAAGAAGAACCTTTTATTTGAATTTTTTGAAAAAGTGAATGATGTTGTCTTTGACATGTGAATCTTTTTAAATTTGAATATGAAGTCTCATATGCCTATAAATAGATCATTTGAGAGCTTCACATTCACAACACCAAGAGCATACAACATTCATTCAAAGCTTTCATTCTCTCTTCTCTAAACATTGAGCCTTAATCCTTGTTCATTTTGAGAGATATAGCTTGCGCTGTATTGTTCTTATTTCACTCGTTGAGGAGTGTTTTCTGATAACCTACCCACTATCAGCTTTTGTATCAGAAAAAGGGTGTGTATAACCCTTGTGTGTGTAGAAAGTATTCTACACAGAGAATAGTTGAATCACCACGTGTAAGGTGATTGCAAGTGTAGAGGGTGTTCTACACGGATCCTTTGTAGCGGTGTTGTTCAAAGGTGTAATAGGTTTCTATCTCCACCTGAAGGAGGTTGAATAGTGAATTTGGGAATCCTCAAGGGGTAGCTTGAGGCGAGGACGTAGGCAGTGGGGCCGAACCTCGTTAACATACTGAGTTTGCTTCTCTCTTACCCTTACTCCTTATATTTATTGTTATTTCATATTTTGTTTATATTTTATATTATATATTTGATTTATAATTGTTATTTTTTTTAATACAACTCAATTCACCCCCCCTCTTGTGTTAGTCATCTGGGCAACAATTGGTATCAGAGCTAAGAGCTCTATTATAAGATTAACTATCTTTTGAGTTAAGATCTTATGGCTAACATTGCAGCTTCATTTGGTGAAGGTCAATCTAGTAGTCGGCCTCCACTCTTTTGTGGAGATAATTACTCATTCTGGAAAGTTAGAATGAGAATATTTCTTCAAGCTCAAGGTAGAGAAATATGGAAATGTATTGTAAATGGACCTTATATTCCAACAAAAGTGGTTGGTGGAGTAAAGGTCAAAAAGGAAGAAGAAGAGTTTGATCGTGAAGACGATAGACTTTATACTTTAAATTTAACTGCTATGAATTTATTATATAATGCTCTTAATGGAAATGAGTTTAATAGAATAATGAATTGCGCTACGGCAAAGGAAATTTGGGATAACTTGGAAGTAACTTATGAAGGAACTTCGCAAGTCAAGGAATCAAAAATTTATATTCTTACTCATGAATATGAAATGTTTAAGATGAATGATGATGAATCTATTTCTAGTATGCACACTCGTTTTACTAACATCATAAACAGCTTGACAGCTCTTGGCAAAGTTTATTCCAAGGTGGAGATAGTAAGAAAAATTCTCAGCTCTTTACCAAAACGTTGGGAATCAAAAGTTACAGCGATTCTTGAAGCTAGAGACCTCAAGAAGCTCGAAGTCAATGAACTCATCGGGTCACTTATCACCCATGAGTACACATTGAAAAGAGGAGAAGAAGAAGGAAAGCCAAAGAAGAGCTTAGCACTTAAAGCTGTTCCTCATGAAAGTGAAAGTGATGAAGATGAGGAAAATGACGATAAAGATGAAGAAGTTGCGATGATAACAAGAAGAATTCAGAGGTTCTTGAAGAAAAATAGAACTCCTCCGAGGAAATCTTTCAAAAAGTTTTCCAAGAAAGATTCAGGTAAAAACGACACTTTAATTTGTTATAAATGCAATAAACCTGGTCATATCAAGCCAGATTGTCCTCTGCTAAAGAAAGATCGAAACAAGGGCAAGAAAGCAATGAAAGCTACATGGGATGATGATTCAAGTAGCTCAGATAGTGAAGCAAGCAATGAAGAATCAGCAAATCTTTGTCTTATGGCTAAAGATGACATTGAGGTAACAAATCTTGATAATATTGAAAATCCTTCATATGAAGAATTGCAAAATGTTTTAGAAGAGATTTATGAGGAATTTGAAAAATTGGGTATAAAGTATACTGCTTTGAAAAAGAAAAATTCTTCTTTAACAAACGAAATTGAAATTTTAAGAAAAGAAAGTATCATTTTGAAAGATGAAAATCTTGAATTGAATAAGAAGAAAACCGATTTAGAAAATATTGTTGAAAACTTTACGAATGGAAAAAGAAATTTTGAAAAACTTCTTGGTAGTCAAAGATGTGTTTTTGACAAGGCAGGTTTGGGATATATGCCAAAACAAAAATACAAACCTTATAAAAATTTCTTTGATAATCATTCTACCTCAAAGACTAATATTCAAAATTCTTTTCATAAAAATAATTTTGTCAAAAAAGGATATTATTATAATCATTCAAGTTTTTCATATATGTCACATGCTATTTGTAATTTTTGTAATAGAAATGGTCATAATTATCATACTTGTCCTATTAGAAGAAATCATACAATGACTATTAGGGCCATATGGGTACCTAAAAATCTTGTTTCTTCTAATACTAATAAATAAAGGACCCAAAGAACTTGGGTACCAAGAAAAATCATTTTAATTGTTTTTATAGGTATGCATGAAGTCATCCACAAGCAAAAATAAGTGGTTTTTAGATAGTGGATGTTCAAGACACATGACGGGAGACAAGACTAAGTTCTTTGATCTTAGATCTAAAGAAGAAGGACACGTGACATTTGGAGACAACTCGAAAGGGAAGATCGTGGGAATAGGTAAAATTGGTAATGAATCTTCTCTCATAATTGAAGATGTTCTACTTGTTGAAGGTTTAAAACATAATCTTTTGAGCATAAGTCAATTATGTGATAAAGGATTTACAGTTACTTTTAAAATGGATAAATGCATTATTTTGAATGATCATGATTGTAATATTTGTTTTATTGCTTTTAGAAACAATAATGTTTATACAATTGATTTTGAAGAAATTACCTCACAAGATGCTATTTGCTTGTCAGCTCAAAATGAAACTAGTTGGTTATGGCATAGAAGATTAGGTCATGCCAACATGGAACTTATTTCCAAACTTTCAAAAAATGATCTTGTGAGAGGTTTACCAAAAACATATTTTCTTAAAGACAAAATTTGTGATGCATGTCAATTTGGTAAACAAACAAAAACTTCTTTTAAAACTAAGAAACATATTTCCACTACTAGACCATTGCAACTGATACACATGGATCTTTTTGGACCAAATAGAGTTGCAAGTCTAGGAGGAAAATATTATGCATTTGTTATTGTTGATGATTTCTCTAGATATACTTGGGTCATCTTTCTTGCTCATAAAGATGAGGCACATAATGCCTTTACCAAGTTATGCAAGAGAATTCAAAATGAAAAGGGCTATACTATTTCAAGTATCCGAAGTGATAGGGGAAAAGAATTTGTTAATAAAAATATTGAAACATTTTGTGATGAAAACGGTTTTATTCATAATTTTTCTGCTCCTCGAACTCCTCAACAAAATGGGGTAGTAGAGAGGAAAAATAGATCTCTTCAAGAGATGGCAAGAACAATGCTCAATGAGAACAACTTGCCTAGTTATTTTTGGGCCGACGCGGTAAGTACTGCATGTTATGTTATAAATAGAGTTATGTTAAGGTCTAAATTAGATAAAACCCCCTATGAGCTTTGGAATGAGAAAAAGCCCAACATTGATTACTTTCATGTATTTGGATGCAAATGTTTTATTTTGAATGACAGAGATAATTTAGGCAAGTTTGATGCAAAATCTGATGAAGGTATTTTTCTCGGGTATTCTACTAATAGTAAAGCTTATAGAGTATTCAACAAAAAGACTTTAACTGTACAAGAATCTATGCATGTAGTATTTGATGAATCTAATTCTCCACTCTCCAAGAAATCTATTGATGAAGAAATAGAAGGTATAAATAACACAGAAAGTCTCAATCTCAACAAAGAGAAAGCAATAGAGGAAGTTCAACATGGAACCATCAGGAAAGATCATCAAAATTTAATACAAGATGCAACCAAACAGTGGAAATTTGTGAAAGATCATCCAGTGGAACAAATTTTGGGAGAACCTTCACAAGGTGTAAGTACTCGATCATCTCTTAGAAATATTTGTAATCATACTGCTTTTCTATCTCAAATTGAACCCAAAAATATTGATGACGCACTTCTTGATGAATCTTGGATTCTAGCTATGCAAGAAGAGTTGAATCAATTTGAAAGAAATGATGTTTGGACACTTGTTCCTAGACCCAAAAATTATACTATTATTGGAACAAAATGGGTTTTTAGAAACAAGAAAGATGAGTCTGGAGTCATTACTAGAAATAAGGCTCGACTTGTAGCCCAAGGTTTTAATCAAGAAGAAGGAATCGATTATGATGAGACATATGCACCTGTCGCAAGATTAGAAGCTATTCGAATGCTACTTGCATATGCTTGTTATAAAGATTTCAAACTTTTTCAAATGGATGTTAAAAGTGCTTTCTTAAATGGTTTTATAAATGAAGAGGTATATGTTGAGCAACCTCCAGGTTTTGAAAATCATATTTCCCCAAATCATGTTTTCAAACTCACAAAAGCACTATATGGACTTAAACAAGCTCCTAGAGCTTGGTACGAGAGACTCAGTGGTTTCTTGATTGAAAAAGGTTTTTCAAGAGGAAAAATCGACACAACTCTTTTCATTAAATATGAAAATGATGATATTCTTTTGATTCAGATTTATGTTGATGATATAATATTCGGTTCTACTAATGAAAATATGTGTCAAGTTTTTGCTAAGACTATGCAGGAAGAATTTGAGATGAGCATGATGGGTGAACTTACATTCTTTCTCGGATTGCAAATTAAGCAAGCAAAAAGTGGGACATTCATCAATCAATCAAAATATATTAAGGAATTACTGAAGAAGTTTGGGATGGAAAATGCTAAGGAAATTGGAACACCAATGAGCCCATCAACTAAACTTGATAAAGATGAATCCGGTAAGCCAGTTGACTCGAAGATATATCGAGGTATGATTGGTAGCTTATTATATTTAACAGCCAGTAGACCAGATATTATGTTTAGTGTGTGCTTATGTGCACGTTTTCAATCATCTCCAAAAGAATCACATTTAATTGCAGTTAAGCGCATTCTTAGATATCTTAGTGGTACAATTAACCTAGGGTTATGGTACCCTAAGCACACATCTTTCGATCTAATCAGCTACACAGATGCAGATTATGCTGGCTGTAAAATAGATCGAAAAAGCACTAGTGGAGCATGCCATTTCTTAGGTCATGCATTAGTTTCCTGGTTTAGTAAAAAACAAAATTCTGTTGCACTATCTACTGCTGAGGCAGAATATGTTGCTGCGGGTAGTTGTTGTGCTCAAGTTCTCTACATGAAGCAACAACTTGAAGATTTTAAACTCATGTATAATCACATTCCAATCAAATGTGATAATACAAGTGCTATAAATCTTTCAAAGAACCCAATACAACATTCTAGAACTAAGCATATTGAAATAAGGTATCATTTTCTTCGAGATCATGTGCAAAAAGGTGATATAATGTTAGAGTTCACAAACACACACGATCAGTTAGCAGATATTTTCACAAAACCTTTACCAGAAGATAGATTATGTATGATCAGAAGAGAAATAGGTATGATGCATGCTATGAATATCTCTTAAAAGATAGACCAGAGTCAATAAAAATAGAGATAGATTTTTTTTAATACTTTTACATAAATTTGAGATTCTTAGCCTCATGTTTGAGACGCTCATTCTCTTCATACAATATCATGTCATTCTTATTCATGGGAACCGGCAAGCGGAATGAAGAATCTAATAAAGATTTCAACTGTTTATTCTTCTGCCGAATGATTCCTTCCCTTGTGTGAGACTCTTGAACAATTTGTTGAAGTACAACAATTTGTTCTTTGAGCTTTTCAACTTCGTGATTTTTGGCTTGTAGCCGCTGAGAAAAAGCCACAATAGAGGAAGAGTAGCGAGTCCCAAGACTCACCAAGTCATAAATAGCATCAGAATCTGACTTATTAGTCAGATTATTATTTTCTTGCTGCAACATGGCACCAATGGTAGCTGCAGAAAGAACAGGAGGTTGGGATGCAGAATGCCTCATGGATGGATCTAGAGAAATGTTAGAAGAATGAGCCATTGAGAAAAGAATAGAAGGCTTAAAACGAGAATGCTGAAGGAATGCAGATGAGTTATAGAGATGAGATGAAAACTTGATGCGGATTAGATGAACTTCAGGACTGATTTTATAGAGATAGCATAAAGAATAAGACAAACTATTTTCTCTTCAAATCTTATTTAGTCAAAAGAAATACAAGATATGCTGGACACACATTGTCAAAAGTTTTCTTACTAAGCCAGCGAGATTAACAGTAGATTGTCCCTATTTTTCTAGTAAACGATGAACCTCTGCTGTTATCTGCCGATGTTGACCTTGTATCTGAACCCTTTCTCGTTCCAGCTCTTCTATTCGTGGTTGCAGATCATGAGCATACCAATCTGCAAATTTTTTCAACTCTTGGTTTTCTTGCTTTAGCCTTTTATTCTCACTATCCTTGTTAGCAAGCTTCTGTCGTAACTCAGATATTTGCATGTTAAGATGATCAATCTCACTCACCCTCGCCATTAACCTTCGAGACATGATCGTAACAGAGGCAGCATATTGATTACTGAGCATTCTTGATTCTGCAATAATCTCAGAATCAGCCTTACTAGAAAAACGGTTCACTGCTCCTATCATGGTATTGACGGCCTCAGGAGAGAAGATTGATGATTGATGCGTCAAGGGTTCCTGATTCAAGTCTGGAACATTAGTGGAAGAGAATTGCTCAGCCATTCTATCGTTGTGAAAAACAGAACTCAGGTCAAGAAGTGATTATTTTTTTGGCATCCGATAGATGAAAATGATCATTTTTTTATAGAAACTCGGAGCCTTCAATCCCGTTTGTCAACAACATCAGGCGATTGTTTAAATCTTCAGCCGTATTAAATTCATAGAGTTAGGCCTCGAGGCTTTGCAGCACTTGTCGGGTCACGGACGGCTCCATTTTTCAACTATCTACAGTGACTATTAAACGCATCGTTTTCTTCAGTCCATTTTCTTGTTGCGGATCCTTTTTAATGATGCCAAAAGGGGGAGAAGTGTTAGACTAGAACATTAACATTGTTTAAATTGCTAAACTTGTTATATATGCTTGGAATTATATTTATACTTTTGCTTGAAAAACTAACGCATATTTTCAGGGGGAGCTTAAGTATTAATATAGGTTTCAAGTTCTATCAAATATTTGTCATCATCAAAAAGGGGGAGATTGTTGAACTCAAGATTTCAAGTTTCATGTGATTATAAATCTACACATGGATTTTGATGATAACAAATGAATTCAAAGAATAAAGAAGTCTCAAGCTCAAGTTGTCTACACAATGGAGTCAAGCACATCAAGGAAACAAGCATGAGCAAGAAGGGAACAAGTTCACATTAAAATTATAGAGTAATGTTGTAAATCTCTTCAAAATTCGAAATTAGGATTAATGCTCAAAATTAATATTTTATCATAAAGCATTAAAATACATTTTCCACATGTGCATGAATATTTTTGAAAATTAAATTTGAAAATTTTGAAAGATGATTGATTGTCATCTTTTGCATGTGCATGCCTTGATTAAAGGGTTGAACTTTGAAAATATTAAAGATGATTGATTGTCATCTTTCACATGTGCATGTTTTATTTGAATATTTTCAAAAGTGATTGATGCTTTTTTAGACTTATACAAAAAGTAAAAGATTAGGTTTGAATTTTTTTGAAAATGAAAGTGTGCTCATTTTGTCATATGCCAAAAGTAAAAGATTAGGTTTGATTTTTTTGAAAAAGTGAATGATGTTGTCTTTGACAATTGAGAAAGAAGAACCTTTTATTTGAATTCTTTGAAAAAGTGAATGATGTTGTCTTTGACAATTGAAAAAGAAGAACCTTTTATTTGAATTTTTTGAAAAAGTGAATGATGTTGTCTTTGACATGTGAATCTTTTTAAATTTGAATATGAAGTCTCATATGCCTATAAATAGATCATTTGAGAGCTTCACATTCACAACACCAAGAGCATACAACATTCATTCAAAGCTTTCATTCTCTCTTCTCTAAACATTGAGCCTTAATCCTTGTTCATTTTGAGAGATATAGCTTGCGCTGTATTGTTCTTATTTCACTCGTTGAGGAGTGTTTTCTGATAACCTACCCACTATCAGCTTTTGTATCAGAAAAAGGGTGTGTATAACCCTTGTGTGTGTAGAAAGTATTCTACACAGAGAATAGTTGAATCACCACGTGTAAGGTGATTGCAAGTGTAGAGGGTGTTCTACACGGATCCTTTGTAGCGGTGTTGTTCAAAGGTGTAATAGGTTTCTATCTCCACCTGAAGGAGGTTGAATAGTGAATTTGGGAATCCTCAAGGGGTAGCTTGAGGCGAGGACGTAGGCAGTGGGGCCGAACCTCGTTAACATACTGAGTTTGCTTCTCTCTTACCCTTACTCCTTATATTTATTGTTATTTCATATTTTGTTTATATTTTATATTATATATTTGATTTATAATTGTTATTTTTTTTTAATACAACTCAATTCACCCCCCCTCTTGTGTTAGTCATCTGGGCAACAACATTGATGCTGAGAGGTATAAGCTTGAATCGGGTAACTTTATTTGAGTATTTCAATTGATTTATTTAATTTTTTTTATGATTTCATAAATCTATTAACCTTATACTTTTTATGATTTCATAGATATAATTATGAATCCTAACATACTTGCCGATGACTGATAGTCTCAGTTTGAGATAGGGACAACCATTGAGATTTGGGATGTAGTTGATGGATCATGTATTTGGAGTGTGGATAAGTTGATAAACTCCCTTTAAATTTTATTGGTGAGAAATAATAATCAAATTTTATTTTTAGCGTTCATCAATTTTTTGAATAATTTTTTTTCCTTTTATTGATTGTGACTTTTTATTTTAATTTTAGGTATCACCAACGACAAACCACGATGTATTGGAAGATGTTTTTTTTTTAATGGACTGTTCATTATGTTTTTCCCTATTGCCTGTTTGAAATGGATTGTTTAAATTATTATCAATGTTTTAAACTATTGTATAGGAGTTTTTGAAAGATGTAATATGTATTGTATTCATTTTTTTATATGTATTATATTCATTTTTTTTTTTTTTTTTTAAGTTTAGGGCTAGGAATTGGACCAATGGGGTCCCAAATACGTCAGAATCGGATTGGATGAAGGTTGGAGTCCGACTCTGATTGGAATTCCTCGGAACTCCAAACGGAGTTTCGAACTTCGACCTTTGATAGGAGTCGGAGTAAAATTTTGGCCCCGACTCTAGTCGGAGTCGGAGTTCGGAATTCACTATTCCGACTCCGTCGAAGTCGGAGCACACCCCTAACTGGGGGAGCCCTAATTGTGAGTAGTTGGTTTGTAATTGTATCAGGTCACAACTATAACTTTGCTTTCATAAATGAATGAAGTCTATTTCTCAAAAACAAAAAAAAAAAAAAAAAAAAAAAAATCCTTTTCTTCCAATATAATCAAATCCCAATAAAAACCATGAAAATTAGTACATGATGTTGCGGAATTGCATCTCAATTAATTGAACGACACCCCACCTGCTCCATCTTGGTTGTTCTACAACTTAACCTCATATCCACTTTCACCATAGTTCTCCCAGCCACCACCCTTATAAACCTGCTTCCTTTTTGTTTAATCAAAAAAATCGAAACCCAATAAGCATTCAAGCTCTTGAAACCAAAATATTAACTTTCATTGGAAAAGAAAATAAATGGTAAGACATGGTAAGACAAAGGTTGATATCAATGATATCAAACCATGTGATGCTGTTTGTTGATGGAGTGCAACTCCAATCCCTATAGTACTGGTTCTCCAGATGTCCATCTTGCACCTTAGGGACTCCATTGGCCAAAAATGTAATATGCAAATCTTCTAGCGTTTAGAGAAATTAAGCAATTGCAAAGAAACATGGAAAAAAAAAAACATAAAATGTAAAGCGGTGCTAGGATGCTTGCTAGATACTTGAGATCTGTTGGGTTTATGGAGCTTAGTTTTTTTGTTGTGTCAGCTCAATTTGATAAGGATGCATTATGATTTTTCAAAGGAGTTTCAATGAAACTTGGGTTATGGAGCGTAGGCTTGGCCTAATAGGCATTGTTTGCGACTCAAAAAGCGCTAGGCAGAAAGTTCACTCATTGTTCGCGTGATAGATAGCTCGAGTGTAACTTAGACGGAGAGTTCACTCGAAGCATGCTCCACACTCAGCTTTAGCAAATAACGCACAAAAGTGAAAATTAGGATTTCCGCCAAAGTTGTTGTGAGATAAGTATATAGATCTAGATGGATGGCTCGACTTGGTTACACTCGTGTGAAACTATAAATATGTACTTAATGTGCAGTATAGCTGATTATGAACATTGAATTTTGCCCCAAAGTATATTTTTTATTGCTAAGTATAATAAAATCATATGTAGCTCTGTAAACGTATGTATGTTGCCAAACCATGTAAATCTTGTATCTGATTGTTTATTTATTTATTTACTTTTTAATTTTCTTCTGTTGTCATTTCGCAACAAGATCGAGATTGAAGTGCTCAAAACTTGCCAAGCTCAGGAATAGTTTCACCTATGGGTGTGGAGTCCACCAGGATTGGGGTTGAAGAGTCTTGGGGTTTGCAGAGACAATTGGAGACCAAGGACTCGAAATGAGCTCTGATTTCATCAGCGATTTTGACTTTTGAGTTGATGATCAGTAACTAACAACTCATCGTTGCGGCTTGGTTTAGTCACCGTCAACTGCCCCACCATCCTCATGAGTTTTGCTCTCTTTTGAGTCTTGACCTTATTCTTTGACAACGCTCTATATCTGTCTGTCTCTCTGTCTTGGTGTGATGGAATGGGAGGTGGGTGGGCAGGGTAGCATATAAAGTGTGAGAGGAAGTGTAAACTAAGGGCCACGTGAAGCGAAACAACTTACCACAAAGTTGTAAAAGAGTGGGCAAGGGCAAGTGGAAACCCAACCACCGCTTTAGAATAAGAAGATGGGGCGGAACTTGCAGCAATCGGCTTACACAAACCAAGTGTGTGCTTGAGAGTAATGGGCCATTAACCTCCTAAAATGGCAAAGTTTGATACATCAAAGAAGACCCCCGCAAAGAGATTCTTTCAATGGTAAATTAAGTAGTGGAAATTTCCTCGTTAGAATCAACCAAAGTAGATAAAACAACTTGCATGGAGAGGTCTCGGTAGCTATCAAAACGACCGGAGAATCGATCATATCAATCATCCTCAAGACTTTTCAATAGTTGGAAAGCCCAAAAAATTTAATGATTGCTGACTCTTGTGGCACAACAGGCAACTACCAAATCCCAATTTGCTATCATACCCCTCAACAAAACTTCTCACTTGTCACCTCAATTTTTATGGGGCAAGAGCAAAGATCCACCTTTAGTCTAGGGTTGTAATGTTAAGGCCATATTTCCTCTGTTCGTATATGTGGACAAGGTTCAACTGAATTGAGCTTGGTATGGGCCTAGAACAATACGTATGTGCCCAATTCTCTTGCTTTATCAGGCCCCAGTTTCTTGGTTGCGATCTTTGAACTTTTATCGTGAATACTGGCATGCCAAAAGTGAATATGTTGATTACTGGCAACCCGTGAACTTATACCATCTTATATACTAGTAATCCGTAAATACTGGCATGCCAAAAGTGAATATCTTGAATGGAAGTTTTGTGCACATTCGAAGTAAATTTGAATTCCTATACTTTTTGTTGATAAACCTGGAATAGGTAATTAGGTATACTTGCATAGAAATATTTCTTTAAATAAATTGAAGCTCTTGACAAGAATGACAAACCAGCTTAACATATATAATTAGTTTCAGCGGGTCCACTTGAATTTTGACTGATTCTTCACTGAAGAGCAGTCAACAGAATTTGCATACAAAATTTTTTTACCAGTCATTGTAGTCAAGCATCCAAAATATATTTTTGTTTTGATGCGTCTATACATGAAGATAGTCATCATAGTTGGAAAAATTGTTTTGCTTTTATCAGTCTTCTTCGTTGAGCGTCTTGAGCATATATTGAGGTCTAGCAAATTGCAGAGAGACAAGGTGTCACAACGCTTGCTGTAAGGAAAACACTAAATGGCCAAATGGCCTTATAATTCGGAGAATTTGTCCGGCTACACCCTAGCTAGGTGGGTGTGTGGGTGTAGCACGACTCATGCTGTAAAAGTAGTAAAAATGTTAGGTTAGATTTGGTCACGAGTAATGCTAGATATAGTTATATCTTGTTCAAGCATTGTGCACTTATTTTGAAATGAGTGTGGCACGTCTACTATTAAAAAATTATTTTTTTTTGTGTTAATTTCATATTTATTTTTTTTTCAAAAGAAGAGCATGACACTTATGTACTCTATGACTGTAAATATCATTTCTCATTATCCATTGGAAGTGAAAATATAACATTACATATATTGTTTAGATAAATTTGAGGCATTTCACTAAGGTCTCATTTGGATGTTGAAATAAGATGAAAAATTTGTGAATAGTAATAAAATAGTTTGAGTTAAACTGTTTTATTAGGTTTTGGGAAAGGAGAAAGAAAAAGTTGAACAAAAATATTATAAAATTAAAATATTGTTAGAATATAATTGTTTAATATTATTTTTATTTTAGAATTTGAAAATTTTGAATTGATTTTTACGTTTTGTTTAGAAATTTAGAAAAATTATAATGAGTAAGTAATTATTAGACGAAAAAATTGAATATTTAAAATTGAAAAATATTTATATTTAAGTGATGTTTGGAAAGGAAATAAAATGAGATAAAATATTTGAAAAACCGATTCCGAATATGGCTCTCAGCTCTGTCGGATTTTTTTTTTTTTTTTTAATTTTGCAGTCAGAGTTGGAGGTGTTGTTGGATTGACTCCGACTCTGACTTTATGCTCCAACTCCAACTCCGACTCTGAATCCGATTTCGATATTGTACATATATTATAAAAATATGTATTTATCTATATATTTATCATAGAGTAATGTTATACTTCATATTCTCATTCTATTTTTATCACACTATGTAAGATGTTGTATATTTATCATCTTTGGATGATAAAGAATCATTTAATAAAGGATCATCCAACAACAAAGTTATATTTTGATCAAAATTTAACTAGATTGCATAAAAAGTAGCTATAGTAGACTCAATAAAGCTACAATATTTTTAGTTTTGATCAACTTCACTGACTAAATCTATTGACCCTCAACTGCTGACCAACTATTATTTTGGCATAAAAAATTTCCTCCCCTTCTTGCTTTTCGATTCTTACCTGCTGCATTTTCTAGTATATGTTTCTTAAACTGCATTTAATCATTTGCGTAGCTTTTTAGTTTAATTTGCATCTATACTATACTTGAAAAAATATGACTGTTGAAAAAATATACTAGTTAAAAAAATATGATCATTGTAAAAAAAAGACTGTTAGAAAATCTTATCCATTGAAATAATGTGAACGCTAGGAAATTAAGGTGTAATTTTTTTAATAATATCGAATAAATATTCAAACTTAAAGATCAAAATTGATAGATTTGTTGAGTCTGTTATTTTATATTATTAAAAAGTGACTAGTTAAATTTATAAAATGAATTTCATAGTCAAATTTTGGCCAAATTTTATTGAATCTACTACTAATAATCTAATACGTGAATACTGGCATGCCAAAATTGAATATCTTGAATGAGAGTTTGGAAAACTCTATCTTCAAGCATCATGGCGGACGAACTCGGGGACAAAAACAGTCTAGCACGCCAGCTCAAAAATAAAACGGTGCGTTCCAATATGGTCGGGAGATAAAACAACACCCAAATGAAACGGTGCGTGAAAAACTTCTGAGTGATGCGCTGCGTTTACGCACCGTTTTGATTTCCTTCTCCATGAGGTAAAAACTCCTCAACGTAAAAATACTGAGACAACTATCTATGTGAACAAGAGCTTGATTCTTCAATTGGGAGAACACCCAGATGCAAAACGTTGAAGATTGTGAGGAAAACAATTGAAAGAAATGGACTCGAATGGTGCAAAATCTGGATGCAATGTGGTTACCACCCACGAGGGCCACACAGATGCTTCGGATTCTATACCAAAGGAAAAACAATTGCCTCATCCTCCGTGTATTTTTTCATAAGCTGTGGTTATTCTTCACCAACCCAGATCAGAGGCGTTTCATATTTTAAATTCTACGCAAATGTCTTGTAAAAATTATCAAAAGTCTGAAACTCAACCACTGTCACAGACTTGAGTAGGCAAAGAAATGGTTGAGAAAAATGAGAAAGAGAGAGTGAGAGAGAGTTGGATCGAGGAAACTCAAAAAATGTGTATAACTTTGATGGAGAGAAGAATTTATTCGGAGAGAAGAGTGGCAAGGAGGTAGGAGATTAGTTGTGCATGGTCATATGCAGGTGAAGGTGTTTATTTTATGGAAAAATTTAGTTGCAAGCACAATTGTGTATTAATATGTGCACCAATCAAATGTGATTGATCAAAAAGTTGATTTGATTGAAAACAGTGCTAATTTAAATTTTAAATATGAAGTAATCAGTATTGGTACACAGATTAGTATACGACTTTACTTGTATGTAGCAAAACTCTTACTTTATTTAGGAGTTAGCATGGCGTGTGGGAGTAGAGTTTGAGTTCTGTGATTCTTTCAGAAGATGTTTTCTTTCTTAAAAAAGTGCTGATGTCAAATTCGTGGGCCGGTGGTGCACGGTCTCTCGCCTGCATATACATGAAGAAAATTTTTTTTCTTACGTAAAAATAAAGTCGCGTATTAATCGATATATCAATACTGATTTTTTCATATTCAAAATTTAAATTAGCACTATTTTTAATAAAATCTACTTTTTGACCAATCAAATTAAATTGATATACATATTAATGCATATTTATACTTGCAATTAGATTTTTCTTAATTTTAAAAATAATACTAATTTAAATCTTAAATATAAAAGAATCAATATTAATACGCAAATTAATATGTGACTTTACTTAAAAGTTAAAAAAATACATGAAGAAGAAAGCTGAGGAAAGTTTCAAAAGGCTTTCAACACGGGAAACCATGTGTTGTGAGAATTGACTTGATGCTTTACTACATAACCAAGCTCTTTTCCAATCGTTCGAGTCTAGATTTTTGTGAGAAATACCCTTGTTCTTTCCTTTCATTGGTCAACCACTGTCAACACACTTTAGTCCTCATTTGCATGCCGAGAATTATGTAAATAATAATAAAATAATTTATAAATAGTAATGATATTGTTTGAAATAAAGATAATTTATAGAGTTTTAAAAAATAAGAAAGAAAAAATTAAATAAAATATTATAAAATTAAAATATTATTAAAATATAAATTTTTAATATAATCTTTATTTTAATGTTTGAAAAAGTTAAATATTTTTTGTGTTTTGTTTATAAGTTTAAAAAATTTATAATGATTACGAAAAGTAAAAAATTTGAAAATATTTTTTTTGTTAAGTAAGAAAGACACTTTTAGTCATCCAATGAAATAGGCAAAATTTATGTACATAGGTAATATATAAAAGAAACATCTAATTATATTATAGAAGCAGACCCTTCATTAGGTACAATAACGGAAAATTATTGTTAAGGTATTGTTTATGTTTAAATAATATTTAAATGTAGAAATAAGAAGAGATGTGATATGAATAGTTAAATCAAATTTATCTTGTGATAAGTCTTCTGTGACGCCTCCAAATCCCCACGCCCGAACACGGGGAGATTGAGACGTCCGGATGGTGACAACCCGGGTCACCATCTCATCGACGGGTGCCGAGTGTGTGCAAGGCAACAGATGTGTACAGAGAAACACGCAGCGGATAACGAAAGTCATAACTAAGTACCAGAATTTTCTTAACGTAATACAAGCTGTTTAAAACATACATAGATAAAATATTACAAAACACAAATACAGATTTAAACAAATATAAAAGATAGCATCAGCAACCCGGCGGAGCCGCATCCTCGGGCTCAGCCTCCTCCTCTTCGTCCTCTAACTCTGCACCAAAAGCTACGGAACCACGAATGGTACCGCAGGTAAGTAAAACTCAAACACTACCAGATAAAAACACATAAAACTCAAACAAGATACATGAACCATGCCCAATGCACAAAGCCCATAAAACCCAAGTTTTCCACACACGCCAAAAACCCATTTGGCCCAAAAGCATATCCTTTCTGAAAAACACGCCAAAAGTCACATTTGGCCGCCAAAAGTCCATTTGGCCCAATATCTCGCCAGAAGTCCATCCGGCCCAATATCTCGCCAGAAGTCCATATGGCCCATGCCAAAAGTCCCATTTGGCCTCATAAACCATTAACCAATTTTAACCGTATGCACCATGACCTCCCCTAGGGGTCATCCGCACACCCTGGCTCCAGTGTCACACCGTAGAGTACCACCACGCATGTGACACCTAACGAGCGATGCCCAGTTCCGCGCCCCGCGCGTGCGTAGCCAAGCATCTTCTAGCCCTCGCCAGCGAAGGGCCACGGAGTCGGTGAGTAGGGCGATGCCCGGTTCCACGCCCGGCGCGTTCGTAGCCAAGCATCCCCTAGCCCCGCTCCCGTCATCTCTCTCGACAACTCAGGAGACATCACTCAGTTTATTCCGCTCCCGAGTGACCAGAGGAGCTCCACCGAGATAATAACCCATCCCGGCTTGGGCTCGTGATACACACGCACCCGCAACACACTTACGCCAATACACAGGCTTTTCACATAAATCCACAAACACACATGCATGCACCATATAATGCCATAACAATGCATAATAAAATAATCAAACAACATAAAACAATTAAACAGACAACTCCGTCCTCCATCCATCCGACCCCCGAAACTCCTCGGACTCAGTCCGGAATCAACAACCAACAACAGTAAATAATTGAATGAGCAATATATATTAAAATATGAAAATAGGGTTTGGAAAATACTTACAGCGCTATACGGCAATTTTAGAAAACAAGCGGCGTTGCAAACGGCGCCGGAAAAGCAACGTCACAGTGAAAATTCACTGTGGCCGTGGGTTTGAAAAACCCACTTTTGAACGGGGACAAACTAGGACACGAAATTGATAGGGGGTGGTCTAGGGATGGTTGTGAAGCTATTGGAAGTGACGAACGGCCGTGGGTGGCGGCGGAATGGCCGGAAATGACTGGATTACCCAAAACGGAAACTAAGCTTGTAGGAGCTGTTCCGGTGGTCGTTGGAGGCCGGAAATGGGTGGGTTAGGACGGCAAGGAGTCGGTGATGAAGTGGTGAAGAAGTGGTGGCCGGAGGTGGAGCGACGGCGGCGGATCGAAGCCAAAACCGTGCGGCTTTGTTGAGCTTTTTCCGGCCAAATGGCCGGCCGGTTGGGGGTGAGCTTGGGTGGGGTGGTGCACCGGAGGGAGAGGAAGAGAATGGGACCGGTGGGAGGCCGAACGGTGGCCGGACGGCGGCGGTAGGGGCGGGAGAAGGGGACGCCGGCGTGAGGGAGAGGGAGGAGAGAGAGAGAGCTCGGGGGGGTCCGGATCGGGGAGAGAAAAAGAAAAAAAGAAAAAGAAGAAAAAAGAAAAAGAAAGGAAAAAGAAAAGAAGGGAAAAAGAAAAAAGAAAAAGAGAAAAAAGGAAAATGATGCGAAAAGAGATGAGGTCCAATCCTCACTCCGGGAAAACGAAACAAACCGCCGAAAAAGATTAAAATCACAAAACAACTAAAAGAAATAAAACACAACCTCAAATAAATTAAAAACCAATTTAAAACACAATAATTTAAAATAAATAAACCAATATATTAATTAAATTAAAAACAACCCTTCAGTGAAAATACACGTAAAAGCGGGTCATCACATCTTCTCTCTCTATAACGGCCTGAGGGCGCGAAAGGAGGAGAAGTTCAAAGTCTTCACCGTGGAAGGTGAGGTTCCCGAGTGCTGTTCACGATCGTGGTACAGCGGTTTTCGATGGAGGATTTGGAAAGCATTTGGAAGAGGTTGAGTCTGAATGAAGAGGAAAATGAGGCCATCAGTGTGCGGATTGGAGGCTCGATGAAACTGAAGAACAGAGGAGAATGCAGCTTGATAGGGAAGGTGTGTTCAAATCGCACCAAGGGGAAGGAGGTGGTGAGTGCTACGATGTCCAAGATTTGGAAGGTAAGCCGACCTCCTGTGTTTACTGAGATTCGTACGAACATTTTTATAGTTACCTTCGCAACTGAGGGAGATAAGAAACGTGTGTTGGAAGGTTGCCCTTGGTTATTTGATAACTTGATGTTTGCACTGAAGCCGTTTGATGGATTGACCCAGCCATCTCAGATTAACTTTGATCTGGCATCTCTGTGGGTGCATATGCACAACTTGCCTCTGTCGTGTATGGAGTATAATGTTGGGAAAGAAATTGGTGAATCCATAGGGAAAGTGGAAGAGGTGGATGCACCAAAGGATGATGTAGGGTGGGGGAGTTATCTAAGAGTAAAGGTGGAGATGGATTTAAGAAAGGCTGTGGCGAGAGGGAGAACTATAGAGGTGGAAGGGAAGAAGCTATGGGTTCCTTTCACTTATGAAAAACTTCCTAAGTTGTGTTTCAAGTGTGGTTGTATTGTCCACGGGGAAGAGGGATGCACAGGGGGTAAATTGTCACAGGCTAGAGAGGGGGAGAGGAAAACTCAATTTGGCCCCTGGCTTAGAGCTAGTGGGGGCTCTCGGGGGAACTTTAAGGGATGGGAGGGGAATGCAGAAGGTGACGGGTGCAGAGAGGGAAAAAAGGAGAAAGAAGTGGAGAAGGAGAGGAGTGAGGAAGAGGGAGGGGAGGTGAAAAAAGATCCTGTAATCAGAGAGGAGAGTGGGAAGATCATAATGTGGAAAGGTGGAGCTATTGTGGAGGGAAATGAAGGGAGGGATGAAAGGGATCGAGGGGAGAGGAACACTCTGGAGGATGCACAAGTGATTAGTGAGGATGAGGGAAGAAGGAATATGCTGGAAAGGGAGAGGAGGTGGAAAAGAAGGGCAAGAGGTAAACAGAAAGAGGGAGGGATTGAGGGGGACCAAACTGTCAAGAAAAAAAGAGAAGGGGGGGAGGTAAAGGAAACAGAAGTTAAAAGAGTAAAGAAGGGAGAAGAGCTAGTGGAGATTGACACTTACAATGTAGAGGTGGTGGCTGTGAAGCAGCCCCACCTATTACAATGAATATCCTATGTTGGAACTGCCGAGGGCTTGGGAACCCTCGGACAGTTCAGGATCTTTGCTCCCTAGCAAAGGATAAGAGGCCCAAGATCATGTTTCTAATTGAAACAATGATTGTTACAAAAAAGATTGAAGGAATTAGAAGAAGAGTGGGGTATGAGCAGAGTTTTGTTGTGGATCCTATAGGAAAGGCAGGAGGATTGGCTCTACTATGGTTTGATGAGATGGAAGTAGAAATTATTAGCTATTCTAGATGGCATATAAGTGCATGGATTCTTGATGTGGAATTGAGAAAGAGGTGGTTATTCACTGGCTTCTATGGCCATCCGGAATCAGCTAAGAGGAAGTTATCTTGGGATTTGTTGAATATGTTGAAACCAGAAGCAGAAGTTCCTTGGTGTGTGGCAGGTGACTTCAATGAGATCATTTGCCAATCCGAGAAATGGGGAGGTGGTCAAAGGGAAGAGAGTCAGATGAGGTTGTTCAGGGAGGCTATGGAGGAGAATGAGCTGTTTGATTTGGGTTATAGTGGAGGTAGATACACTTGGAGCAATGGCCATATGGATGGTACTTTTGTAAAAGAAAGGTTGGATAGATGCTTGGTAAATGGCAAGTGGAATGAGTTGTATAAGGAGGTGATGGTAGAGGTGTTACCTGCTAGATGTTCAGACCACAAACCAATTGTGTTGCATTTATCTATGAATAGGGTAAATGGTCCAAGGAAAAGAATATTTCGGTTTGAAGCTTGCTGGACTAAGGATGTGGAGTGTGAGGAGGTAATAAAAGGGGAGTGGAGGATGAATGAAGGGGGAGATTCTTACGTTGAAAAAATGAAGAGAGCTTTAAAAAAATGTGGTGCTGTCCTGCAGAATTGGGGCAGAGTTAAAAATAAAAAAGAGGGAGAGGAGTTGAGAGAAAAAACTAAGAAATTAATGGAGTTACAGGAGGTAGAGGATGGAATTATAAGTGGGGAAATAAAAAGGTTAAAGGGGGAAGTTGGCTTGTTGTTGGAAAAAGAGGATGTGAAGTGGAAACAGAGGGCTAAAAGAAACTGGTTCCAGTATGGGGATAGAAACACAAGGTATTTTCATGAATGTGCAAGTCAAAGAAGGAAAAAAAACAGAATCCTTCAAGTTTCTGATTCATATGGCAGAGTGATGAAGGACCAGGTAGGGATTGAAGGGACTTTTAAGAAGCATTTTGTAGAAGTCTTGTCATCAGGAGAGCCAACTTTGGAGATGATCCAAGCTGGTACAAAATTTATTAAAGCTAAGGTGAGTAAGGGTATGAATGATTTCCTAACTAAGGAAGTTACTAGAGAGGAGATAAAAACTGCAGTGTTTCAGATGAGCCCTTATAAGTCCCCGGGAAGTGATGGTTTTAGTGCTTGCTTCTACCAGAAATATTGGCATGTAGTAGGGGAGGATGTGTGTTTGGTTGTGATGGAGTTTATGAAAGGGAAAGGGGATCTGAAAAGTATAAATCAGACTCTTATAGCTTTGATTCCCAAGGTTAAAGAGCCTGTTACAGTTGGAGAATTCAGACCTATAAGCTTGTGTAATGTCTTATATAAGATAATTGCCAAGACACTAGCAAATAGGCTGAAAGTGGTATTGCCTGATGTGATTTCTTACCAACAAAGTGCATTTATTAGGGGAAGATTGATCTCAGATAATATTTTAACAGCTTATGAGCTGTTGCACTCCATGAGAAATAGGCAAAGGGGGAAGGAGGGGAGCATGGCGGTCAAATTGGACATGTCCAAAGCCTATGACCGTGTGGAGTGGAGGTACTTGGAAGAAGTGATGAACAAGCTAGGCTTCTGTGATCAGTGGGTGCAATTAATCATGAGAACTGTCTCAACAGTATCATATTCCACACTAGTTAATGGTAGTGTTGGTGAGTATTTTGAGCCTTCAAGGGGGATCAGGCAAGGAGATCCATTGTCTCCATTCTTGTTTGTACTTTGTGCTGAGGGGCTGAGTAGTCTGATCAATGAAGCTGAGAGGAAGGGGGAGGTGAAAGGGGCTACTGTAATTAGAGGGGGAACAGCTGTAACCCATCTAATGTTTGCAGATGACTGCATTTTATTTTGTAAAGCCAACTTGGGAGAATGGAGAAGACTGAAGGAGTTGCTGAAGATATATGAGGCAGCCTCTGGTCAATGCCTCAATGATCAGAAAACCTCAATCTTTTTTAGTGGTAACACAAGAAGGGAGGAGAAGAGGCAATTAAGGGCAGTAATTGGGGCAAGGCTATATAGTGACAGTGAAAAGTATTTAGGCCTACCTACAATGGTTGGAAGGTCGAAATACAATGCTTTTAGAGGTATTAAGGAGAGGATTTGGCAGAGACTAAATAATTGGAAAAATCAGTTTCTATCTCAGGCTGGAAAAGAGGTGCTTCTAAAAGCTGTAATCCAAGCTATCCCGACATACCACATGAGTGTCTTTCGTTTTCCTAAGAGGTTGTGTTCTGAAGTATCCTCATTGATGGCAAGGTTTTGGTGGGGCCACAAACAAAATGACAGGAAAACACATTGGAGAAGTTGGGAAAGAATGGGGGCTGCAAAACACTCGGGTGGTTTAGGCTTTAGGGATATGGACAGTTTCAACTCAGCAATGCTGGCCAAGCAATGCTGGAGAGTCTTAACTGATCCAGGATCCTTGTCAGCCACAATTCTTAAAGAGAAATACTTCAGAAGCAGGGATTTGATGTCATCAAAGCTTGGTTGGAGCCCTTCAGCTATATGGAGAAGCTTATGGGGTGCTTTGAGATTACTCAAAGAGGGAGTAGTCTGGAGGGTGGGGAATGGCAAACAGATAGGCATCTGGAAAGATAAATGGATACCCTCATGGTCCTCTTGGAGACCATCTCAAGCTCCTGTACAGATTCTCAGTAGGGAAGCAAAGGTTGCTGAATTGATGGGGGAAGGTAAATGGAAGATAGAGACAGTGGAAGCTGTGTTG
This sequence comes from Carya illinoinensis, assembly GCF_018687715.1. Classification (NCBI taxonomy): domain Eukaryota; kingdom Viridiplantae; phylum Streptophyta; class Magnoliopsida; order Fagales; family Juglandaceae; genus Carya; species Carya illinoinensis. Next base: position 1,613,978 of record NC_056752.1, read on the forward strand.
GGAAGTGAAGAAGCCAATATTGTGAAAATGATCCCTGTAAGCAGAAAGGGTGCCAATGACAAGCAAATTTGGGGCTACACAAGAAATGGGATCTTCTCAGTAAGAAGTGCATATCATTTAGATATGGAACTGAAAAACAGAAACAAAGGGGAATCCTCTAGTAGGAATTATGGAAGTGGTAGATGGAGGGCTTTATGGAAAATGGAAGTTCCTGCAATGGTTAAAAACTTCATGTGGAGAGCTTTGGACGACTGTCTTCCTACTAAACAGAACTTAGTCAAACGAAAGATGGTGGAAGATGATTCATGTCCCATCTGCAATAAAGAAACTGAAACTGTGGGCCATGCTATATGGAGTTGTGAAGCTGCAAGGGATGTATGGGCAGAAAATGCTAGTCCTCTAAGGAAATGGTCATGCAGTGATGAAGGCTTAAGTGAAGTATGGGAAAAAATAATTCAGAAGCTGCCTAAAAGGGAAGTTGAAATGGTAGCTGTGTCCATGCGAAAAATCTGGTTGAGAAGGAACAAACTGATTTTTGAAGAACATTTTACAGGGCCAAAGTGCTTGATTAGTCAGGCTATTGCAGACTTGGAGGAATACAGAGAAGCTCAAGCAGTGGGAGAGGTTAATAAGGTGTCAGCTACAGCAGTTGGCAGAAATGTGAAATGGAAGAGGCCTGGAGAAAATACAGTGAAGATCAACTGGGACGCAGCTTTTGATCAGAAAACTCAAAAGATGGGAGCTGGTGTGGTGATAAGGGATGAGGAAGGTGAAGTCCTTACAAGTTTGTGTATGCCCAGAACTAACATCTGCAGTCCAATAGTTGCTGAATTACAAGCACTATGGCGAGCTGTTGAGGTATGTACAGAACTAAGGTTTGTAAATGTTGAATTTGAGGGTGATGCCCTGACTATAGTAGATGCTGTAAACAATAGAGATGAAAACTGGGCCTGGTATGGACAGATAGTAGATGATTTGAGAAGTATATTGTCTGATGTAAGTAGCTGGAAGTTGCAACACATATACAGAGAAGGAAATAAGGTAGCACATAGCTTAGCCAAGAAAGCAATTGGATTAGATGAGGAAATAGTTTGAACGGAAGATTGCCCAGAAGAAGCGTTTTCTCATGTACTCTTTGACAAAATTGTAACAGGTGGTTATAGTGAATGAAATGAGATATGAGGTTCTTTTCAAAAAAAAAAAAAAATGTAGAAATAAGATGAGATGAAACTGTAAAATCAAACGGGGACTTAAAAAGACATTTTCCTTGCATTTCTGTTGAAGTCCTATACGAGTTCCTCCTACCATTTTCCTTTTGCTTGCTGGATGCAAAAGCTGAGAACAAAAAATAAAAAACTATAGGAAGTAGGAAGACTTTTCTTACGTTGAAATGTCTCCGACCCCAATCCCACGAAAGGTTGATGGAGACATTTCTTACATCTTCTTTTTCCCTAAGCGGCCAGCCATCACATTTGGCGTTATATGCTAGACTCTTATCCGAACAGAGCATATACCCTGCAGAGTGCAGACGTCTAAGTCAACAATAAACTTTCTTCTAAATCCCGTGTCCTAAATTTTGATCATTGCCAGCCATTGTTTCTTCCTCCTCCTATGCGGCTAAGGTTCACTTCCGTCTCCCACTGAAAAGAAGATCAAAAGAAAAGGGTGCAATTCCTACCCCTTTTCCATGGAAAAACTTCATTTTCTCATGGTTCTCTTCCTGAATCTCCAATTTCCTTCATTTCTACTTCTCTCATCAGCTTCTGCTCTTCCCACCAAGTACTTTATCAATTGTGGATCGGTATCCAACATATCTTTGAGTGGTCGGGAATTCGTGGGTGACATGAATTTGGGCTCCTTCTCTTTTGGATCAAGTTCTGCTATCAATACTATCACCAGCAACTCATCAACAGATAGCTCTCTTTATCAAACTGCCAGAATTTTCAAAAACCAAGCTTCATTTGATTTTCATATCACTGATTTTGGCATTTATTATGTTCGTGTCCACTTCTTTCCGTTTTCCTCCGGGAGGACTAATCTGGCCGATGCCCACTTCGATGTTTCAGCCTTTAATTTCTCGCTGTTGTCAAACTTTCGAATTCAAGACAATAGCAACTCACCTTTGATTAAAGAATACTTACTCACTATCAATGCAACAAAATTCAGCATCCACTTTACTCCTCGGAGAAAATCTTTTGCTTTTGTAAGCGCCATCGAAGTCTTTCTTGTTCCAGATCAACAATTCGTCGAGGATGACTGTGATCTAATTACTCCCAGTGGCCTGAGCAATGACAGATACTATGGTGTACGATCTCAGGTTTTACTTACAATCCACAGGGTCGATGTTGGAGGTCCACAGAATAACGACTCACTCTGGAGGAATTGGATACCGGATGATAAATATCGACTCCGAGGAGAATCTGGGAAACCCTGTGCTCCATATGAAGGTACGCTTCACTATGATGTTAATGGAGCAAATAATTATTCTGCATCGGATCTTGTCTACAAGACATGTCGAGAATTGAACTTAGACAGCAGCAAAGGGTCATCAAATTCTTCGAAAATAACATGGCGTTTTGACGTGAGTAGGAGCGCCACTCATCTGGTTCGGCTGCACTTTTGCGATATTATCAGTAAAAATGCTGGTGATGTCTTCTTCAGTCTCTATTTTTATGGTAATGTCACTCACATGATCTCTACAAATAACATTAGTCAACTGTTGGCTGCTCCACTTTACTATGATTTGGTGGTTGAATCAGATGACTCGGGATCCATGGATATTAGTGTTGGGCCTAGGCAGGATTCTAAAAATAAAACTGCCTATCTGAATGGGGTGGAGATTATGGAGTTTATGAGGGAGTCTAGTTTGGTCGATGTTCCCGGTAATAAAAATAGGAGCCATATTTATGTTATAGTTGGTACCGTATGTGGTGTGGCCTTTGTCTTCATTGTAATGGTGCTGTTCCTTTTGGGTATAAAATATAAGAAAGCAAAGCAAGGTGATGATGGTGTGGGTTCATGGCCAGTTTTTCATGGAAAAGATACTACTCGTAAAGGAAGAGCGAATGCATCTTTTATTCGTAGTTTAAACTTGGAGTTAAAGATGCCTCTTCTTCAAATACAAGATGCCACTCATAACTTTGACCCCAAACTATTGATAGGTGAGGGTGGGTTTGGGAAAGTCTACAAGGGGACTCTTCAGAATGGAATGACAGTGGCGGTGAAACGAAGCGATCAGAAACATGGCCAGGGCCTTCCCGAATTCGAAACAGAAGTCTTGGTCTTATCCAAAATTCGCCATCTTCATCTTGTTTCCTTGATTGGATATTGCGAAGAAAGGTTTGAGATGATACTGGTGTATGAATTCATGGAAAATGGGACATTGAGAGATCATCTCTATGATCCAAATGAGAAGTCTAAGAGATCATCTAAAAGGTCTAAATTGTCTTGGAAGCAACGTCTTGAAATTTGTATTGGTTCAGCAAAAGGTCTTCATTATCTTCACACATGTTCGCATGGGGGAATAATTCATCGTGATGTCAAGTCAACAAACATTCTTCTGAATAAGAATTATGTGGCTAAAGTTGCTGATTTTGGTCTTTCAAAATCAGGCCCCAATGATCCAGACCATTTTAGTGTTGGCATCAAAGGTAGCTTTGGTTATATGGATCCTGAATATTTTAGATCCTTTCAGTTCACGGAGAAATCTGATGTCTACTCCTTTGGTGTAGTACTTCTTGAAGTCCTTTGTGCTAGACCAGCTATTATTAACTCAACCAAGAGGGAGGAAATAAACCTAGCTGAATGGGGGATGCTCTGGCAAATGAAAGGACAACTTGAAAATATTATCGATCCATTGTTAGTGGGAGACATTAACCCTGATTCATTGAGAAAGTTTGGTGAAACAGCTGAGAAGTGTTTGAAGGGTGATGGAGCTAACAGGCCTACAATGCGTGATGTGATATGGGACTTGGAGTATGCATTACAGCTTCGTCAAACTGCTGTGCACAGAGAACCGCACGAGGACACAACAACAAATGCCTTTTTTGTTGAGCTGCCTTTGCTTAATAGCATCCCTGATTGGGAGGATAATGATTTGTTGATAGGAGGAGAGGTCGATGGTTCCGATACAACCGATGGTGGAGTGTTCTCTCAGCTGAGGGTTGATGCTGCCAGATAATCCTCATCCACTGTTTTGAGGGTTTGGTCCTGTCTTTTTTATTCCTTTTTTCCGCAGCCCTTTTCAACTGTATTTTGATGTGTTGCTTCGTTTGATATTAGTGTAAAGGATACCGTGCAGTTAAACTTATGTTTATGCTTATGCTTCAATTCGGTTTCTTTCAATGGGCAGAGTGAAAATTGTAGCTGAGAGACAATAAACGTTATGATGTTTATCTGTTAGAAAATGTGGAACCTTCTTTGGGAAACAAGAAAGTTTAAGAAAAATTGAAACTGTCATGCTCATCTACTCGCAACATTGAAGCAATTTATCTTCATTTTTCACTGATTGGATTTAGTGCAAAACTGAAGACTGACATGACTGTAAGGTGAGGCTGTATCTCCTTATGCTAAATCCTTGAACCTAATTTGCCACCATCACTCGTTCGGCTAACCGCTTAGTACGGCTCGGTTAAATTATTACCCAGGAATAGAACGTACATCTCTTTTAGTTTTCTAGATTAGGTATCAATTATTTTTTTGAGTGATACTAAATACAGATGTAAAGTGTGTAAATATTATATAGTCATTTAAAAAAATAGTAAGATTTATTATTGAAGAATTAATTTTTTTTATATATAAATTTTGTATTTATTTATTTTATTTTTAAAATAATTACACAATACCTACGGACTCACGACTATAAATGTTATTTCCCATATTCCAGAGCACCAATATCGATTTTAACCATTTCTTTACTCTCTTATGGGGGCTCCTCCTGACTCTGCCTTTCTACTCACGCTGCCTTTCTTTACGAAGTAGATGGAATAATTGTTGGTACATTTAAAAAAAAATATTTTTCTAACGATCCTATTTTTAAATTTGTGCCGTTGGATTAAAGGATTGATATGAGATTTTATTTAATTGCGTGCCATTGCAGATTTTGTAGTATTAATATATTGTAATTACGGCTTGAAAGTCGTTTGAGTCATTTGTAATAAAATTGATTTATTTAAGTTCTGATTAGATAATAAAATGTTTTATTTTATCTTATCTCATCATTATAATTTTTTCAAATTTTTATATTAAATATAATAAATAATTCAAATTTTTTAAATTTTAAAATAATAATAATATTAAAAAATAATATTTTAAAAATATTTTATTTAATTTTTATATCAATTTTCATAAAAAGCCAAGCCAAATGCATAAAATGATGAATATGTGTAAATTAGAGCTGCATTGGTCTCGACAAACGAAAAATGGGGAGTTTTGAGCTACAGGGTTTCTATATTTTCCTTCAAATTTGAAGGGCTACTATACACTCATCAACCGATTATTTTACTACATTTTAATTCTCAATCGCTATCCTTTTATTTTCCCTCTCTCCTTTTCCTCCCCCCGCCTTTTCTCCCTTTCTGGTTCTTTGCAGTGCACCCTAACCTTCTGGCCTCTTTTCGCTTCTTCACACTGAAATCAAATTGGTTGTAGAAAACCAGTTTCTATTCATCAAAATTTTGCGCGAGCTTCTTCTCCGAAGGCATCCCGTGTGTTTTCTCTCCCCCTTTCTCTCGTTCTCTCGTTTTCAAGCTCTGCACCGCTTCTTCCTCCCTACGATTCTTCACGTAGAATCAGAGTGAGGCTTTTCACTAGGTTGGTCTCCTCTCAGGTTCGTGGGACCTCAACTCAGATTTTAGGTTCGTTTCATGCCAAAGATTTCAGGCTTTTTGGCATCTTGAATCTGTTTTTAACGAGTATTTTCAATAGATATCTAGCATTCGATTGTTTTTAATGAGTATCTCGCTAGGTTGTTTTTTTCTTCTTTTCAATTTTAATCGCATGTCATGTGCATAACTGGATACTTTTCAATAGATATCTAGCATTCGATTGTAATCCTTGTAGTCTCACTACACTTACATTTGATCCTTTTGGTTGCCAAGAATATGGAAGAAGTGAAAAGAAATGAAATGTGATTTAGAGCCCTGTTTTTAAAAAATTGGCTTTGACAGGATTAAATTGCCACTATAACTAGTGCATATAGTGGTATGAGGCTCAGTTAAGTGAAGATTTTACTCTGTTGAGTTCCCAACATCAACACGTCTGAAGTTAATTTCTTTTTTCGTTTCACATTATCTCAGTATTCTTATATTAATGAATAGCATAATATAAACTACCCTCAGATCCAAGCATGCTGCAAGTTTGATTTCTGTTCTCAGAGAATGGACTCTCTCCCTGATGCCATTCTTCAGCGTATTTTGTCGCAGATAAACACTTAGATATTCTTGCCCCGCTGTAAATGTCCCTGTTTGGGATCTTATGGGCTGAGTGTTCATCAATAAGATATCCTGCTGTAGCTACTTCAATAACATTTGTGTTTATGTTTGTACATAATTTGAATGTTAGAAATGTTATTTATTAGCTCATTATATTTCTGCATTGAATCTAAGATTATGGAGATATGCAGCAGACTGCTAGTTTGGGTTTCAAAATGGTCAATTTTTACCTGCAATATTTAATCTGAATGTTGGCTATATTAAGAAATATAAATTGATGGTCCGGTTAATTCTCTCAAGGTATTGATGCCTTTTGGCTATTAATGTAACAATATTGGCTATTAACAATAATTTAAGTATTAAATTAAATTATTAATGTACATATGGTTAGTGTAATTGCAAAATATAAACAAAAAATTAAAAATATTATTATGAAAAAAATAATATTATATTATTATTTTGATGAATCTAATGACTAATCCAATATGAGATTATAGATAGGAAGGTTTGGATTTATGGAAAACTTGTACTTTTCATCAAATTTTGAATATAGCTTTGATGAAGACAATGCCAATACTCTTAGTGACGGAAAGATAGCTCCAGCTCAAGAAACCCATCAATGTGTGATTCATTATGATTTTTGACAATTTCTTTTAAAGGCTTAGCCATTTTAGCTCATTGTTCCGTGAGATAGCCGTTTCAACTCATTATTGTGTGTTAACTTATGTAGGGTTCAATTCTTCGATTTCTTCTTCAATAAATGTGCCGTTACACTGTAATTATCAACAAGCTTTACCTTTGGTTCAGTCAGACGCTATGCATTAAAAATTCATACTAATTCATCTGCTAGTTTTTGTGTGATATTGGAGAGATTCCAAATAAAAGATATGTGTTTTTTATGGAGCTTTGGGCTCAATTACGTATGCAGGGTTAGTTCGAGTCATAATCATTGGGCTGTTGTATCTTGAAGGAGACAAGCCAAGATGAGGTCTGCTGCACTGGTGTTTAAACATTATTTACTACAGAAGGCTTGAATCTCCTTAAAGAAAGCGAGATTTCTGTGCTCAGTCCAACAGGCTTCGTTCTTTTTTGTTATTTGTTATTTCAGTTTCTTGTAATTTATTTTGTTATTGTGATTTTTCAACAACAATTTTAAGGAGATTCTAATGGACTTTACAGTTTAAAAATCTAATGATAGCATCGGAGATCTCAACAAGCCATTTCACTTCAAGGGAGCCCATTTCAAGTTGTGAAAGTGCAAAGTGCTCTTTTATCTTTGACTACTAAATGTCTCCTATGTGCTCATGGAGAAGAATCCAAACAAGACCTCTACTGACAAAATGACAGAAGAGCAACACAAAGCTCATCAAGATAAGGTAGAAAAAATACACAAATGATGAGTATAAATGCTGGTGCTATCTTTTGAATTGTCTTATGAATCATTTCTATATTATTACAATACTACTTACTCCACTACATTTAGGGGTGTAAAAAAAACGCGAAAAACTGGTTTGGACCAGCTCGGTCCAAAATCGGCTTTCATAATGGGAAAACTGGTCAGAGCTGGTCCGGTTCCAGTTCTAAGCTTTTTAGGACCAGGCTGGACCGGTTCCATTTAATATGTATTTTAAATTATTTTTTAAATACTATATAATATTATATATAATTTTTAGATAATATATATAATAATATAAATTATAATTATATATAAGATAATATTATTATAATTTATAAAATAAAAATTTAATCTTAAACATGAAAATTTAATTGATCATATACTTTAAACATAAAATATATATATTAATAACATTTTATCATAAGAACCACTTAGAATGAGAAAAAATACTTAAAAATAAAATTGATAAATCACACCAATATTTTTTTATTACTTAAAATCAGTTTAAAATTGAAAAAAAAAAAGTCCTAAATATCAAAAGATTTGAATTTATATACCAAAATTGTAAATAAGATTACTAAAATATTATTTACCAAATAAAGAAAGAAAATCACTCAAATTTTATTAATTTATTATCAAATTTTTATGGCCTAATAAATTCTCAATATATATATTTTTTTGAAAAGCACGTAATACATTAGTAAATTAGTAATACTAATATACATTAGTATATTACAATTTACATTTTATGGCATAATACTAATAGTCTATACTACATTACTATTATTCTTAATAATATACTTTAAGTCTATATATAAAATACTAAATTAGTATATAAGTCGATATACTAAATAATTACATATGAAATAATGATATAGCTATACTAATAGTCTAATATTAATACTATTATATAGTCTAATATAGCTATGACTAATACTAATATTTATACTAATACTAATACTAGTAGTCTAACATAGACTATAGTTATACTTATACTAATATAATTATACTAATCACTATAACTAATACTAATACTTTTAGTTTATTACATAGTCTAATATAGGATATATAGCTATAACCAATATTAATATTTATACTAATACTAATACATTAGTCTCTAATATAGTAATATAGAATATAGTTACACTAAACCACTGATTCACTATAATTAATACTACTAATATATAGCTATTAGCTATACTAATAGTCTAATACTAATACTATTATATAGTTTATACTAATCATTATAATCAAATCACTATGTCTATAACTATATATATTTATTATCAATATATTACTATATTCTTTAATGTATAACTATATAGTCTATATATAGTATTAATATCACTGTATGTAGCAGTAACACACAAACACTATACTAGTATAATATATATTACTAGTATATATCAGTAATAATAGTACTACTATTATTTAATATAGTATTATCACTAACATATTGATATAGTATAGTACATTATGGTAGTATATACCAATAGTATTACTATATAATATTGACTAATAATATAATATATAGTACTAGTATAAGTTCAAGGTGGTTTCAATTGCTGGGGTAGGTCAGGTGATTTCAGATTATTTATTCGTGCAAAATTTAAGAAGCGTTTGGCATCAGAGAATTCTTTGGAGAGTAAATATGAAGTGGAGAGGTATTTATCTTAAAAATTTGAAGGAGATGATGCGAAATTTGATTTGTTAACTTGGTGGAAGGTTAACTCTACTAGATATCGCGTGCTTTCAAGAGTTGCGTGAGATGTTCTTGCAATTTCGATATCTACAATGGCCTCTAAGTCTGCTTTTAGTACAGCAGGTCCAGTATTTGATCTTTTCCGCAGTAACCTATCTCCACTTATGGTAGAAGCCCTTATTTATACACAAAATTTGGCTCCGTTCTTTTTCTACCCTGATTAACATTTGCACTTTAATGGATGATGTTGAGGAGTTTGAGAAATTTGATACAGGTATGTAGTATCATTCACATTTTCTTTAACTGTCTCTAAAGTGTATATTATATTAGTAATTTATTTTAATTATTATGCTTATTATTTGTTTTTTATCCTATTGTGTAAAGTTCATGGAAGACCTAGGAGAGTTATTCAAGACCTATTGCTTTGGTTGGAGATTATTAAATTTAAGATACGTCAACTTGTATAACATATTTCCTTAAAGTCTTTTTTTTTTTTTTTTTCATTTAATGTAATCACTAACTTTTTATTAGAATTAACTGCTTGATTTATTTACATATAATTGCAAGGTTTATTGAATGGAGTATTAGAGTTGATTTATTTTCTAGCACAGTGCATAAACACAAGGTGTCACAACGTTTCTGCAAAGGTAGTAAAAATGTTAGGTTCCTTGTAATTCATTAATCATTTGGCGAGGATGTGAAAATATAACATTATATTATTTGTTTTCGCAAATGAGATGAGTTAAGATTAAATGTGATGCCCCTAATTTCCACGTATGGACACGTGGAAATCGATATGTCGGGATGATGACAACATAGGTCACGCATCCCATCACCAAGTGCTAAGTGTGTAAATATGCAACACGTGTACAACAAAACAACATAGCAGATAATAAAGTCAGTCGACTAAATACCAAAATTTTGTCTAAATACAACTCACTTAAACATAAGCGTACCAAAAATATTACAAATTAAAGTAACAAGTAATAAAGTAAAATACTTAATATGAAAGCTGAAAATAATTTCCAACAATTACATGTAGAGACTCCAAACTACTCCTCCGGCAGAGCCGCCTCCACGGGCTCAACTTCTTCGCTATCTGCATTGAAATCTTATCAAGAAACGATACCGTAGGTAAGTAATCATCCAAGCAAACCTCGAGATAAAAATACATTCATACAATAACAAAATGCATGAATATGATGTCATATGCATGAAACCCCAAAAATTATCTTTTCTAAAAAATAATTCATATTCCAACTCATGCCAAAAATCTCATTTGGCCCAAAGTCCAATCCATAAAAAGAGTCTCGCCATTTCCCAGAAAATGGCCCAATATTTATCAAAACCGATTTCTAATTTTATCCGTATGCACCATGATCTCCCATAGGGACCATCCGCGCAACTCTGGCTCCTTTCGTCACACCATGGGTAACGATCATGCATGTGACTTCGTAACGAGCGATGTCTAGTTCCGCGCACAGCCCGTACATAGCCAAGCATCCTCTAACCCCCGCCAGCAGAGGGGCCACAGAGTCGGCACGAGAGCGTTACCATCCCGTTTGATCCCGTTGTCGCCCAGCGACAACCCATAATGTGACGCCCCCAAATTCAGTTTGGGATCGGACGGACATTTGAAGCGTCGAGACATGCAACACAAGGTTACCTGCCCCCGTTCATGACATATAAGATGCAATATTCCTAACATGCATCTAACATTATACAATATTCGCAGCGGATATTTTTTTTCTTTAGCAATACTATGCACCAAATTGAAAATATCCCAAATGCTTAAAACAAACTTGATATATAAAGACTCATTGAACAACTAAGATTATAACACTAGTCCAAAATGATTATGATCTAAAAAGTACTGGAGATGCAACTCCATCGTACAAGTAGTAATTTACGTCAACTACTGTATTAACATTGACATCGCATCGTCGCTCAGTCAACTGTGTCTAGTTGGTCAGCTCCTGATTCTCCTTCAAGTCCTGTAAGAAGATCTACCATTCGGGGGGAATGGTAGTTGGGACTACCACAATGAGATTTGATTACAAATCTCAGCAAGTTAACAAAAAACTTCCATACAGGCTAATGATGCATGGATGACAGTAAAAACATAAATGCATAATCAAATTCATAAGTAATTAAAGCATAACTTGGCATACAACATAGCATAATTGACATAACTTAAATTGAAACATGAACTGAACTTGACTTGAAATGAACTTGATCTGAAACTTGACTTATCATGAACTTGTTCTGAAACTTGACTTAACATGAAAAATACATACTCCACAGTTGTTGTGGCTCCATGTATTCTACGTGTAAATACATACTCCACAGTTGTTATGGCCCCATATATTTTATACAAACCTGACTTAACATGAAAAATACATACTCCACAGTTGTTGTGGCCCCATGTCTTCTACGTGTAAATACATACTCCACAGTTGTTGTGGCCCCATGTATTCTACACAAACTTGACTTAACATGAAAAATACAGACTCCACGGTTGTTGTGGCCCCATGTATTCTACGTGTAAATACATACTCCACAGTTGTTGTAGCCCCATGTATTCTACACATCACAATTGTAGTTAAATACATACTCCACAGTTGTTGTGGCCCTATGTATTCTACACAAAGTGAATGTACTCAAGATGAAACGTGACTGGAATACGAAAGGACTGAAGCCCTAACGTAACATAACGTGACTTGAACATAACTTGAAATACATGACCAACTTGAGATAGAAACATTTCGTAACATGGCATAACATATAATAGACAACATATTTAACATGATATACTTGCAACAGTGAATATTACGTGACTTGACATACATGTAATAGATGACATACTTAGCATGACGTACTTGTAATGTACAGTAATACATAACAGAATATATTATGTAACAGATAAAAATTGATGACAGAATAAATTCTGTATAATAGACAATTACGTGATAACTTGGCATGGCATGACATATATGATAACACACATATATACACTGTAGTTCCTTTACTTAGCACACATACACAGTAGACTGCTAGTAAGTTAAAAGCTAACTTACCTCGATCTCCGCGTTTCTTATTAAAACCATAAGCGTGATCACGAGGAACTGTAATTAGTGATTCTAAAAGTTAGCACTAAATCACTAATAATTTGAAATATGGAAAAATACTAACTTAAAGAGTAAAATTTCTATTTTACTCTCTGCATGTAGGAAAATGACCGTTTTACCCATAACTTAAGGATTTTGCATACTAACTCCAAAAGTCACCAAAATTTACATGCCTCATATAAATTTTATCCTCAATTCAAATATCAATTTAGAAAAATTTAAAACTAATCACAACTATTAAAACTCCATAGGGCCGAAATTCTCATATGCTATTTCTATTGATTTTTGTTTCCAACTTGTTTTGATCAACCTTTTGATAAATGACTTATAAATATGTGATCTTCAAACCAAACCATCACATGGTTTAAAAAGATGTCCTAAAACATATATAAGCTTCTAATTCAAGATCACATGGTTAAAAATTAACCAAAACATAAATTTAGCCAAGAACATCCACACTTTGGCTTATCTGAATATCTCTTTACATAAAATTTCATATCTTTGAAACTAACATCAAATATCTTCAAAATAATAATATAACATGTATATAAGATGCTTAGGATCCTCCAATAAAATTATCAAAGTCATTAGAATAGGTTTAGACCACCAAAGAGTTAAACTTTCTCAAAACAGAAACTGTTTTTCCTCTTCTAGTTTCTAAGTTTCTAAATCTAAGAAAATCTTTCATCAAAACCTTTAATCATGCAAAAATCCTCAACCAATAGTCATATATACATGTTAACAATACTCCATAAAAATTTCGGACCAATATCTATCCATTAGCTTGGTCAAAAACTCCAAACTATAACATACTCTCCAGATTCACGCCCAGAATGACCTTTCCATGGTTAAAAATACTTTTGACTGACCAAATGACCATGGAATGATACGAAAAATACATCTGCGGAAACTAGACTCAAAGAGGAACAACTTATATGAAGGAGATTTTATGATAAAACACTTACAAAAGCTTCGAAATGGGTGTGCAAAAGAACTCCTAAAAGCTGTCCGAGAGAGAGTGTTTGGTATTCTTTCAATGGAAAGCGTAAATGAAGATAATTTCGTGGGGAGGGATGGCTGGAGATACTTGTGGATGAGATATGGAAGAGATGAGGCTGGAGTGAGAGTTAAGTGTAGGACTCTCTTACCCGAAGTGAGAGTTAAGTGTAGGACTCTCTTACCGGAGTGAGAGTGGAGTGTAAGACTCTCTTACCTAATAATATCTACAAAAATCAACTCAAGATATTTTTACCTAATAATATCCACGAAATTAGCTTAAAATATTTTTATCCAATAATATCTACAAAATTAGCTTAAGATATTTTTATCCATTAATATCTACAGTTTTGAACAGACGTTTCGCCCGAAATTATGAAAAAGTGTTATTGAGCCATAAGACCTTAAATAACCCTCCGAGTCTAATGGCACAAACCATAATACATTTTGACACTTCTAACTATCTCCAATAATCAAAAACACTTCTGATATCATAATTAGTAATAACACTAACTATGTAGTTAGTCTAAAACCTATATGATTAATGGATTCGTGAAAACTTATAGACTATTCACGAGGTTCCTAAAGTCAATAGAAATTCCACAATTGAATTTCTAGCGGGCTGTTACAATCTCCCCTCCTAAAAAAAAGATTTCGTCCTCGAAATCGAATTAAATAAGAAATAGCAATTTAATGAGGAGGTGTTGCTTACCAACCTACTGTCTATCCCGTATATATTTGCCTTTGAGATTATGTCATTCCTTAACTCTCTTACTTTAATCAACAATTAGATTATACTTCTTTGCACAAGGTTGGCCAAGTTGTAACGACATACTCTCCAAACCTAAAACTTTAAGTAAATAATCTTCCGAAACTCTTCTTTAGAAAAACATAGGTGATATACTTTAAATGTTCTTGTAAATACCATAGTTAGTAGAGAATTCATCAAAATTAAGCCGTTAACCTCTCTCTCTCTCTCTCTCTCTCTCTCTCTCTCTCTCTCTAACAAAATCGGTGGCACTCTGTTTTAAACCAGACAATTCTGATCCGCATGATTTTTATAGGTCTTCTGTAGTTGTCAGGCGCCGCATAGCTATGACACTACTTTGTTCTTCTGTAGTTGTCAGGCACCGCAGCTATGATACTACATTGCTCTTGTCTCTTGTACAGAAATGCTTCACGAGAAATAATTCGTCATAATTTTCTCTATAAAAGAATTATTCAGTTCATCTTCTTTCGCATCTCATCTTCTTCACTTTTCTGAAATTTGTCTGCATTCTTACTCTGCAATCTCTTTCTGCTTACTCACTTTGCAATGGCTCAGCAATCTTCTCATTACCAAAACATGAGGTATTCTGCACCTCGTTCACCAGTTGTTTATGCTTCTTCCGTAGGTGCTATAATGCAATCCAATAATGATCTGACTAATAAGTCAGATAATGAACTTATCTATGAGCTTGTGAGTCTCGGTACCCGATACTCATCAGCCATTGTCGCATATTCTCAGCGACTACAATCCAGGACTGGTGGGGTTGACAAACTCCACGAGAATATTGCTATCCTTCAACGGCTTCTTATGGAATCCAACATGAAGATAAAAGCACTAGAGAACAGAGATTTAAAATCTTTGCTTAACTCTTCTTTTTCGAGTGGCTACTCCTTTAGATAGGAAAGGCATGCAGATTTTTGAAAAGCAAGAGCGTTTAAACATTGAGGCAAAGAGCCTCAAATTTCTGTAATTTTGCTTTATGATAATAAAATAATACTTCACAAATATTTATATTTGTGTTTCTATCTTCTGGTAGCTGTTTTATGTGCTCCATTTTATTTCTTTCAGGAATTTTCATATATATGACATGATCTAATAACTCATATAAATATGCATTTAATCATGCATATCCAAACTCTCAGTAATCTTCAAGTTAATAAAAACCTCCAGGAGTTCTACTGGTCTAGGACTAACTTACTTCTTTATAATCGCAACAATCAGTCCTCTTCCTAGGTGGTACTTCGATAACTAATCAGTTAATAACTTAAACTTGAGACTTTCTCTCTTATGATTGTCATAACTCTTCTATCCATCATGAGCTATCACTTATTCTAACTCTAAATGATTTGTTCCTAATGTCCACATAAATCCTCAAGACCAAGATTTTACTCCCCATATAATAGTCTCCAAAAAAAGATCGATCTATGTATCCATAAAGATAGTGCTTTGCCAGAAATCATTTACTGGTGACGTGGTAATACTATTATCATAAATGAATCATACTAAGGCTAAAGCTTCTCCTAATCAAATTACTCTTCCAAACACAATTTCCATCGTATTCTCAGAATCAAAACAATTCTCCAAATATGTGGAATATTATTCATCAATCCTAAATATCCTTTCTCATATTACTAAAAGGTATTTTATATCTACATTGGTATGAACAATAATACTTCTAATGAAAATTGTTACTCTTACTACTAGGGTAACAATTTAGCTTCTAATCTGAATTCTCAATAACTACCACAATTACTAGAAATAATGACTCGTTTGAATCAAACAATTTACAATTTACCAACCCCAATAACTTGACCTACTCCAAAATACAATAATGCAATACTACCATCAATTGTAATCAGATCAACCTTAACTATGTTTAACTACACATAGGTCCTAGTAAAAGACCAGTGATGATGCCAGCTCCTGCAGTTCCTGAGGCACCAGCATCTACGTCTCTCTGAGTGATAGCATATACTCTAATGGGTATGTGCACTTGTCATAGTTGTTGATGTCTAAACACATTGGTCAGCAAACGTACCGCCTCAGCTAATCCTCCATCCATCAGGGGATTCTCATTCTCTTGATTGTTATCTCTCTTAGGATTCCGAGGTATTCTACCACGAGTTATGTGTCCCTCCTTGAAACATACGAGTACACGTATTAAAACCACATACTACCTTTCATACCTTTAAGAAATTCAAGCCTAATATTTGGTGCATTTCCTAAGGACATGTGGATTTACTGCCCAGAGACGTATTGCTCTGATACCACCCTGTGACGCCCCCAAATTCCGTTTGGGATCGGACGGATATTTGAAGCGTCGAGACATGCAACACAAGGTTACCTGCCCCCGTTCATGACATATAAGATGCAATATTCCTAACATGCATCTAACATTATGCAATATTCGCAGCGGATATTTTTTTTCTTTAGCAATACTATACACCAAATTGAAAATATCCCAAATGCTTAAAACAAACTTGATATATAAAGACTCATTGAACAACTAAAATTATAACACTAGTCCAAAATGATTATGATCTAAAAAGTACTGGAGATGCAACTCCATCGTACAAGTAGTAATTTACTTTAACTACTATATTAACATTGACATCGCATCGTCGCTCAGTCAACTGTGTCTAGTTGGTCAGCTCCTGATTCTCCTTCAGGTCCTGTAAGAAGCTCTACCATTCGGGGGGAATGGTAGTTGAGACTACCACAGTGAGATTTGATTACAAATCTCAGCAAGTTAACAAAAAACTTCCACACAGGTTAATGATGCATGGATGACAGTAAAAGCATAAATGCATAATCAAATTCATAAGTAATTAAAGCATAACTTGGCATACAACATAGCATAATTGACATAACTTAAATTGAAACATGAACTGAACTGAACTTGACTTGACATGAATTTGATCTGAAACTTGACTTATCATGAACTTGTTCTGAAACTTGACTTAACATGAAAAATACATACTCCACAGTTGTTGTGGCTCCATGTATTCTACGTGTAAATACATACTCCACAGTTGTTATGGCCCCATGTATTTTACACAAACTTGACTTAACATGAAAAATACATACTCCACAGTTGTTGTGGCCCCATGTATTCTACGTGTAAATACATACTCCACAGTTGTTGTGGCCCCATGTATTCTACACAAACTTGACTTAACATGAAAAATACATACTCCACAATTGTTGTGGCCCCATGTATTCTACGTGTAAATACATACTCCACAGTTGTTGTGGCCCCATGTATTCTACACATCACAATTGTAGTTAAATACATACTCCACAGTTGTTGTGGCCCTATGTATTCTACACAAAGTGAATGTACTCAAGATGAAACGTGACTGGAATACGAAAGGACTGAAGCCCTGACGTAACATAACGTGACTTGAACATAACTTGAAATACATGACCAACTTGAGATAGAAACATTTCGTAACATGGCATAACATATAATAGACAACATATTTAACATGACATATTTGCAACAGTGAATATTACGTGACTTGACATACATGTAATAGATGGCATACTTAGCATGACGTACTTGTAATGTACAGTAATACATAACAGAATATATTATGTAACAGATAAAAATTGATGACAGAATAAATTCTGTATAATAGACAATTACGTGATAATTTGGCATGGCATGACATATATGATAACACACATACATACACTGTAGTTCCTTTACTTAGCACACATACACAGTAGACTGCTAGTAAGTTAAAAGCTAACTTACCTCGATTTTCGCATTTCTTATTAAAACCTTAAGCGCGATCACGAGGAACTGTAATTAGTGATTCTAAAAGTTAGTACTAAATCACTAATAATTTGAAATATGGAAAAATACTAACTTAAAGAGTAAAATTTCTATTTTACTCTCTGCATGTAGGAAAATGACCGTTTTACCCATAACTTAAGGATTTTGCATACTAACTCCAAAAGTCACCAAAATTTACATGCCTCATATAAATTTTATCCTCAATTCAAATATCAATTTAGAAAAATTTAAAACTAATCACAACTATTAAAACTCCATAGGGCCGAAATTCTCATATGCTATTTCTATTGATTTTTGTTTCCAACTTGTTTTGATCAACCTTTTGATCTATAACTTATAAATATGTGATCTTCAAACCAAACCATCACATGGTTTAAAAAGATGTCCTAAAACATATATGAGCTTCTAATTCAAGATCACATGGTTAAAAATTAACCAAAACATAAATTTAGCCAAGAACATCCACACTTTGGCTTATCTGAATATCTCTTTACATAAAATTTCATATTTTTGAAACTAACATCAAATATTTTCAAAATAATAATATAACATTTATATAAGATGCTTAGGATCCTCCAATAAAATTATCAAAGTCATTAGAATAGGTTTAGACCACCAAAGAGTTAAACTTTCTCAAAACAGAAACTGTTTTTCCTCTTCCAGTTTCTAAGTTTCTAAATCTAAGAAAATCTTTCATCAAAACCTTTAATCATGCAAAACTCCTCAACCAATAGTCATATATACATGTTAACAATACTCCATAGACATTTCGGACCAATATCTATCCATTAGCTTGGTCAAAAACTCCAAACTATAACATACTCTCCAGATTCACGCCCAGAATGACCTTTCCATGGTTAAAAATACTTTTGACTGACCAAATGACTATGGAATGATACGAAAAATACATCTACGGAAACTAGACTCAAAGAGGAACAACTTATATGAAGGAGACTTTATGATAAAATACTTACAAAAGCTTCGAAATGGGTGTGCAAAAGAACTCCTAAAAGTTATCCGAGAGAGAGTGTTTGGTATTCTTTCAATGGAAAGCGTAAATGAAGATAATTTCGTGGGGAGGGGTGGCTGGAGATACTTGTGGATGAGATATGGAAGAGATGAGGCTGGAGTGAGAGTTAAGTGTAGGACTCTCTTACCGGAGTGAGAGTGGAGTGTAGGACTCTCTTACCTAATAATATCTACAAAAATCAACTCAAGATATTTTTACCCAATAATATCCACGAAATTAGCTTAAAATATTTTTATCCAATAATATCTACAAAATTAGCTTAAGATATTA
This sequence comes from Carya illinoinensis, assembly GCF_018687715.1. Taxonomy (NCBI): domain Eukaryota; kingdom Viridiplantae; phylum Streptophyta; class Magnoliopsida; order Fagales; family Juglandaceae; genus Carya; species Carya illinoinensis. The sequence continues at coordinate 1,633,502 of NC_056752.1, forward strand.
TTATCCATTAATATCTACAGTTTTGAACAGACGTTTCGCTCGAAATTATGAAAAAGTGTTATTGCGCCATAAGACCTTAAATAACCCTCCGAGTCTAATGGCACAAACTATAATATATTTTGACACTTCTAACTATCTCCAATAATCAAAAACACTTCTGATATCATAATGAGTAATAACACTAACTATGTAGTTAGCCTAAAACCTATATGATTAATGGATTCGTGAAAACTTATAGACTATTCACGAGATTCCTAAAGTCAATAGAAATTCCACAATTGAATTTCTAGCGGGCTGTTACACATAAGACGTCACTCAGTATATTGCGCTCCTGAGTGACCAGATGAGCTCTACCGAGATAATGCCCCATCTTAGCTTGGGGTCGTGATACGCATATACCAAAAAATCCATTAACACTTGAAAACCCAATTTTCCATTCATGTCCATGAATATGCATCCATTATGTGAAAAGCTCCATTTTCATTTTTTAACACATGAATATGTGTGCACCATGCAATGCATGCAATAAGTCACAAAAATAATCCAGCAAATCCTAACATCAACCAAACAAGCTAACAACTCATTCCTCCAATCCAACCGACCCCCAAACTCCACGGACTCAGTCCGGTACAACAAACAAAATACAAAATATTTGTTAAAATATAAATATAATTAAATCACAAGAGTTGTTTGGAAAAATAGTTATAGTGCTATAAAGGTAAATTTCTGAATATCAAACACCAACTTTAACTCCGATTTTTGGGACTAAAATGGGTTTTGAAAACAAAGGGATTTAAAAGTGGAATTTTCGGATTTAAAAAGGGGCTGATTTACTGAAATAACACATGATGATGATGGCTGGACAAGAGGCTTACGGTGGAGGAAAAATAATCAAGAAACCCAAGGAAAACCCAGCTTAACACTCACGGTTTGGAGGCAAAAACAGGGGCACGGTTTTGAGCTAAAAAGCAGAGCAAAGGTTGAGTCCAAACCACCGAAAATTGCAAGGAATTTCCCACTACCAAGAACACGAAAATATTAGAAGCAAAGAGAGTGGAAACCGAGTAAGAATTAAAGCTAAAAACAGACTATAAATTTCGGCACAAAACAGGGCATAAACCGTGGGAATCAAAGGCGAAAGAAGGGGCTTTATACACCACAATAAAAAGGAGATAAACAAGAAACAAAGAAGATAAAAGAGGCACACAAGGAACTCGGCCAGACCTGCAACAATGGAGGAAAAATCCATAAAATAAAAACGGCAAAAAAAAAAAAAAAAAAGGAAGAGAGAGCTTCGGTTACAGCAAAAATGGAAGCAAAACAACAAGACAAAAATTAAAGCAAACTAACCACACGAAAATTTAGAGAAATTGGCGTCACAAAGGAGGAAGGAGAAGTCGGTCTGCTGCAGAAGAAGAAGCAACGAAAATTGAAGAAGAAAAGTGAAGTGCACGGTGACAAGAAGAAAGGAGGAAGAAGGGAAGAGAGGTTGAAGAGTTTAGAAGTCAAACGACGCCGTTTTAGGTAAGTTAAGGGGCTGGGTTCAAGTGGCTACGGGCTGGGCCGAATTTGGGTGGGTTTGGGTCCAAAACAAGATAAAAACCCATTAAAACAAAGTCCAGTCCCAAAAAAAGGGAAAAGATCCAATAAAAATAAATAAAAGCTCAATAAAAACACTACAATTAAACATAAATAAACTAAAGTATTTAAAGGCCAAAAATAAAATAAATTAAAGCGAAGAGTGATTTAAATGAAAAATAATAAATAATATCAAAAAAGCCTTTTAAAATAAATTGTACAACTTAAAATCTTAAATTAAATCTAACAAATATCATATTAAATTTAAAACAAGAGAACTAATATTTATAATTATTTAAATAATCATTCATTAAAATACATGTAAAAATGGAATATCACATTAAAATTAAAAGTTGAATAAAATATTATTAGAATATTTTTTTAATATTATTTTTATTTTAAGATTTGAAAAAGTTGAATTATTTATTTAATTTTTTATAAAAATTTAAGAAAATTGTAATGATTAGATAAAATAAGATTAGATGAGCTGATATGATATGAGTTAAAAAATAAACTAATCTTATGCCAAGAATTCAGGATGTGAACAGAGACCATGCCCGAGTGCTTTTGGGCGACAAGCAAGGGCTTGGACTCCAAGAGTCGGCAAATTTCCTCGAAAAGAAAAATACAAGAAGAAGAAAGCAGAGTGAAGTTTCAAAAGGCTTAAGGAAAGAACATGGGAAACCATATGTTTTGAGAATTGACTTGATGGTTTACCATGGAACCATGCTCTTTTCCAATCCTTCGAGTCTATATATATATATATATTTTTTTTATGGGAATATGTTTCATTGCATTCATTCAGTAAATGAAGTTACAACTGTGACTTATCAATACAGAAGAACCAGATTATGAGTCAACTAATGCAAATTGTTCAGGAGGTTCCCTATACACAAAGTGACGGATATTGTCTAAATTTCTAAAACTCTCAAAAGATAGAGTAAACACTCTGTATGACCAGAGACGGGATGGTCCCTCCAACCTCCAAGGAGGCGAAATATAGGAGACAACTACTATGAACAAACAGTCTAATAGCATATACCTACACTAAAACTAAATAAACAAACAAACCCACAAAACAAAACACCAACAAAAAACAACCCAACCACGAGCACAGCGTACACTCCGATGGCACACCCTCTACAGGCAATCGGCATCACGAGCCCCAATGGCACGAGCACCCAGCTTGCATACGGACCACATCAACTTCTACAGCGAAGGTCGGCCGTATGACCACCAGCCATAACATCGACCGCCGCTCTCAGCTCTTTGCCTCTAATTGAGGCCGATCAACAGCTCATCACCCAACCCTGGACATCACAAGAAACGAACAGAACACAAAAAAACACAAAAAAAAAACCCTGCCAGACACAAACTCAGTAAAACGGAGGTACAGGACACCCACCTGCAACACCAACCAACAACGGTAGAAGCCGTGCAAGAACACAAAAGCCGGACAACGGAAAACCAGAAAGACAGCACACAAAAACAGCCGGCAAACAGTGGCTGTTCCAGACACATAACTACACTAGAAGGAAGACCACCACTCGGAAAGTGAAGTACAGAAGTCTAAGGATCCAAAAAAACCGAGAAAAACATCTGCAGGTGACCCCTTGGTGGCGCGTGACAGCCACAAGCTGTAGAAAGCCGAGATTTCGTCCCGCGCGTGTGGGCAACGCCCCACTCCGTCTGGCACCACGTTTGGTGGACATGTAGATCGGCAGCTGACCAACTTCCTAGAGGTCGCGTGTTGACGGTTGGCGGCTGGACAGTCCGGAGGGGCACTTCCTCTCTTATTGGCCTAAAAAAAAAACCAAAAAAGAGAAAAAAGAAAAAACTACTAACAGAGAAAGGGAGGGGAGCGGGAGCCGAAGCTCCCACCCCCCCCCCCCCATCGCGCGGCTCTGGGTTGGGGACAATTAGATAGAAAGGAAAGGGTTGGCATCGCACGGCTTTGGTTTTCCCGCCCAACGATGATTAGTCTTCGAGTCTAGATTTTTGTGAGAAATACCCTTGTGCTTTCCTTTTAGCGGTCAACCACTGTCTACACGCTTTAGTCCTTGTATGGTTACATATGAGAAATATGTAAATAATAATAAAATAATTTATAAATAATAATAAGATTGCTTGACTTAAGATATTTTACGGAGTCTTGAACATTGAGAAAGAAAAAATTGAATAAAAATATTATAAAATTAAAATATTATTATAATATAATTTTTTAATATAAATTTTATTTTGATTTTTAAAAAGGTTGAAATATTTTTTGTGTTTTATTTGAAAGTTTGAAAAATTTGTAATGATTAGATAAAAAAGTTCAAAAGTTAAAAATTTGAATTTTTTTTTTTTTTCATAAGAAAGAAAGACACTTTTATTCATCGAATGAAATAGGCTAAATCTATGTACATAGGAAGTATATAAAAGAAATACATAATTACATTCTAGAAGCAGAAAACGAACACAAAAATTTAGAAGCAGACCACCCTCCATTAGGTAAAATAGCGGGAAACCATTGAAGTAAAGAGAACAAAAAAAATTTTCAGATTTCTTTTACAATACGCTTTTTATTGTTAAAGTGCCATTCATGTTTAAATAGTATTTAGAAATTAAGATGAGATGAGATAAGTCTCTAAAATTAAACGAGACTTAAAAGACATTTTTCTTGCACTTCTGTTAAAGTCCTATTCACAAGTTCCTACATTTTCCTTTTGCTTGTTGGATGCAAAAGCTGAGAAAAAAACTAGGAAGACTTTTCTTATGTTGAAATGTCTCTGACCCCAATCCCACGAAAGGTTGATGAAGACATTTCCTACATCTTATTTAAACTACATAGCAGCCACTGTAGCAGTGCACACAATGTAAACCCTACGTGGCTGTTTTTTTTTTTCTTTTTTGTTTTTTTTAAATTTTGATTATTGTTAGCCATTTTATCTTCCTCCTCGCATGCAACTAAGGTCTCACTTCCATCTCCCACTGAAAAGAGGATCAAAAGAAAAGGGTAGCAATTCCTATCCCTTTTCCATGGAAAAACTTCATTTTCTCATGATTCTCTTCCCTCTCCTAAGCCTTCAATCTCCTTCTTTTCTACTCATCTCATTAGCTTCTGCTCTTCCCACCTAGTAATTTATCAATTGTGGATAGGTATCCAACATATCTTTGACTTGTCGGGAATTTGTTAGTGACCTGAATTTTGGCTTCTTCTCTGTTGGACCAAGTTCTGCTTGTTAAAAATTTTAACAATTGGTTGATTTTCTATAATCCATGATAATAAAATAATAACAGTTAGAAAACTTATTTCCATCCATTACAGTTTGACAATGAATCTGGCCTGATTATGAAAACAGGATCACCCTAACAACTTTACCTCTGAGTGTCTCCTGAAGGCTAGAGGCACAATAATGTTGTAGGTGAAAACCCTTAATCCCTCAGTACTATTTATAGACTTCCAACCATCATGAAATCTAGAGATTTTTATGTCTCAATGTGACTAGATATAATGGTATTCTTATCTCACTGACTCATTAATTAAGTCATAATATTTGAGTTACTCTAAACCCATTAGGATATGGGTGTGTGGAACATAGAGGTTTAATAAAATTCTTACATTCTCATACTTGGCCCATAAGCCTATAAAATAATATTTTTCGTTCATGGGTTTTGTTGCCCAGATGACTAACACAAGAGGGGGGGTGAATTGAGTTGTATTAAAAAAATAACAATTATAAATCAAATATATAATATAAAATATAAACAAAATATGAAATAACAATAAATATAAAGAGTAAGGGTAAGAGAGAAGCAAACTCAGTATGTTAATGAGGTTCGGCCCCACTGCCTACGTCCTCGTCTCAAGCTACCCCTTGAGGATTCCCAAATTCACTATTCAACCTCCTTCAGGTGGAGATAGAAACCTATTACACTTTTGAACAACACCGCTACAAAGGATCCGTGTAGAACACCCTCTACACTTGCAATCACCTTATACGTGGTGATTCAACTATTCCCCATGTAGAATACTTTCTACATGCACAAGGGTTATACACACACTTTTTCTGATACAAAAGCTGATAGTGGGTAGGTTATCAGAAAACACTCCTCAATGAGTGAAATAAGAACAATACAGCGCAAACTATATCTCTCAAAATGAACAAGGATTAATGCTCAATGCTTAGAGAAGAGAGAATAAAAGTTTTGAATGAATGTTGTATGCTCTTGGTGTTGTGAATGTGAAGCTCTCAAATGATCTATTTATAGGCATATGAGACTTCATATTCAAATTTAAAAAGATTCACATGTCAAAGACAATATCATTCACTTTTTCAAAAAATTCAAATAAAAGGTTCTTCTTTTTCAATTGTCAAAGACAACATCATTCACTTTTTTAAAAAAATCAAACCTAATCTTTTACTTTTGGCATATGACAAAAAGAGCACACTTTCCTTTTTCAAAAACTTCAAACCTAATCTTTTACTTTTTGCATATGACAAAAGGAGCACACTTTTCTTTTAAAAAAATTTCAAACAAAATCATCTACCTTTTGTATAAGTCTAAAAAAGCATCAATCACTTTTGAAAATATTCAAATAAAACATGCACATGTGAAAGATGACAATCAATCATCTTTAATATTTTCAAAGTTCAACCCTTTAATCAGGGCATGCACATGCAAAAGATGATAATCAATCATCTTTCAAAATTTTCAAATTTAATTTTCAAAAAAATTCATGCACATGTGAAAAATGTATTTTAATGCTTTATGATAAAATATTAATTTTGAGCATTAATCCTAATTTCGAATTTTAAGAGATTTACAACATTACTCTATGACTTTAATGTGAACTTGTTTCCTTATTGCTCATGCTTGGTTCTTTGATGTGCTTGATTCCATTGTGTGAACAACTTGAGCTTGAAACTCCTTTATTCTTTGAATTCATTTGTTATCATCAAAATCCATGTGTAGATTTATTTATAATCACAATAAAATTCTTACATTCTCATACTTGGCCCATAAGCCTATAAAATAATATTTTTCGTTCATGGGTTTATTATAGGAAATTAATAATCATACCGTGTACATTCATTTCTAGAGAACTTTTTGGCTCAAAATACATTATTTGAGTTTCATAATATCAATGTCAAATTAGCTACCAATGCGAGTCATGATGGTCCTCTATAATATAACTAATAAATTTCTTTCAACGTAGCACAACACTAATAACTTAATTTAACACAATTTTTAATTGGAAAAATTAAGGCGAATACTGTAATACCTTCGGTTCCAATTCATGTCCATTGTAGATATTATCTTGTCATCATTCCTCCACACCATTCAATTTACATATAAAGTGGAAAGATAAGACAACAGAAATAACTATAATAGATATCTCTCAATGTCTAGTAACAAAATACTCAATATATCAATGATCTCTTTAACCTGTTCACATCATGAGTATAAGTATAAGACCCATATTTTCAACATGTTCTTTAAAGTTTAATCATTAATGCAATATTAATATGGATATTATTTGTTTATTTAATTTCTCTTTAACACTTAGGTATTTAAAATCTCCTTGAAAAATACTCTGAGTAATTCTTGCAATACTTTCTTAGCGGCTTGACTATAAAGTCGACAATTCCAAGTTCTAAGATAAGTGTCCTCAGTCATATATCATACAATGTGGCCTCAAACCATACTACAAACTTAGCCTTTATTGCACATGAAGCAGTAAGAGATTTGGTTCGTACTTTTCCATAAAATAACTATAAAAATAGCAAAATACATAACCATAAATGTATTTTATTTTATTTTTTATCATTAACACAATCATGAAAATAGAGTCTGAATATCCAGCTACTTAAAGAGTATCAGTTCTTCTAAAGGCAATAATCTAATCTTTAATTTCTTGCAAATAGACGGTATTTTGTAAATAAATAATTATCTTGAATATATGAACTATTTCTTTCTTATCCGATCGCCTGGAAGGAACAAAAGAAACATCTTGTTCTTTCTTCAACAATTTCTAATCTCTAATGGACCTCTCAGTAGGATTCGAAATCAGATGAAGTTCTGACCATCTGTCAGAGAAAAAAGAACGAATGGATCTTGTTGGATTCCCAAGAAATTATTCGATTTCTTCTGGAAGCATCTGCTTCTCACATTCTATAAATAGCGGGGACATTGAGGAATATCTAGATAGGCATTTAGGGAATTAGTTTGATACCTTGCACTCTTTTTATAGCTTTTAAGTCAAATATCCTTGGGTTACTTTGGCAACAACCAAGGATACCAACTATAAAACGAATATTTGGCCATGTATAAGTTTGTGCAACCATTAAATTCCTTATAACCATTATATACAGAATTTCTTTGACAGACTAATCAATTCAAGGACATTGTAAAATACTGAGCATGTCAAATTTTGTTTTTAAAACATCTATTGAACAACATTGCTTCATATAAAATCTTCCAAAACTCCATGCAACTATACTGAGACAATCCTAACAGTCATCATCTTGGTATTAAAATTCAATTCCAATTACGAAAGATGTCTCATTAATAAATTTTATTTTTTAAAGTTATTTAGAGACATAACTTTAATGTCATACTACAAACCATGATTCATACTTGCCAAAAGTCATATACATGTATGACCATAAATACAAATATACTTCCACTGACCTACGGGTATATATATTAGTAATAAATATTTTTTTTAAAAATCCAAAAACAGCATTGGTATTATCAAATTTTAGATATCAGTTTTCAAAAAATCTGTTACCTTTTCTAAGTAATCATTTTATTCGTTTCTTGTAGACTTCAGACTTTTAGTCTACAATTGTTTTCACATCCTATTGATGTAAATCTAGACCATAATGAGCTACTAATATCATAGTGATCCTTAATGAGTTCTTTCAGGTTTAATTGAAAATCTCTCTTTGGTCAATTCTCATTTATGAGTAAAACCCTTTATTACAAATTTGACTTTATATCGTTCAATATTGTCTTTAAAGTCAGGGTTTTGTCTCCAAGACCCATTTACACTCGACTTTTTATGCTTTTTAAACAATTAAACGAAATTACAAACTTTATATGTATTCATGGATTTCAATCACTCTTTTATACATTGATGTTTTATAGAATCATTTATTTCTAAAACTTGTGAAAACATATGTGAACTTTTATTTGTTTCTTTGTCAAATTCAAATTTTGAAGATACACCATGTAGCCTAACAAAATAGCAAGTCAAGAAGATCACATGAGGTTGCCTGTTTTGATGTCTCCATGGTCAATTCTTCAGCGGTGTTTCTTTGATGAGATGGATGATCATTTGCTTGTTGTTCCATATTATTATTGAGACAATCATAAAAAGATACTATAAGAATTTTTTAAGTACAAGAATGCACTTCACGACAATCACATCTCTAGTTTCTATGCTCCCACTGATTTTACCAACTTTAAGGAATTTGATATTTCAATTTCCTCAAAATTCAAACTATAAATAGAAACAATATAGCCTAAATCATTTGAATCTCATGACTAATCAATAATGACAATGTATCCAATAACTATAATAGGACTCAACTTTCTTTCATTTGGGTTATAAAGTATTACTTTAACTTGAATAGTCATACATGTATATGCCTTAAATCAATCCATAATCAAAATTAAGCCATTAAGAGTTCTACACCATTAAGTAATATCGTGCAGAACAAGATATAAGTTCTACACCATTATTTTTAAGAGTTTTACTACATTTGTTTCAAGTAGTTAATGAAATAGGTCAGGATTATGGCCCAACTCTTAATATTTTTCATGACACTACTTTAATCCAATTCGATGATTTTCACCTTTCTACCTAGCTGCATTTCCTCCCCATTAGAAGTACCTCAAGAATTACCAATGGTTTGAGACTTCTCATGTAGCAGATATATACATCCATATCATGAAAATTATCTATGAAAGTAACGAAATACTTTTATCTATCAAACATTATAGAGAAAAAGGTTTACATGCATTTATATACATTATCTCAAGAAACTCTCTATTTTTTGTGGCATATTTTCTTGATATGTTTGATTTGCTTTCATTTTATACAAATCAACACACATATTGAGATTAGAAAATCTAAATGTGAAAAATATATTGATATTTATTTTGAGATTTTGTGGTGTTTAGATTAATCATATTGTAATAGTTGATTTGAAACTATGAGATCTATGTGTGGTTGAGAAAATGGAGTCTATATATGTACTATGATATATGATTTTAATTGAAAGGTAGTAACTCTCCGACCCCATTTGAGACTAGGGTGTTATAGTTGGTATCAGTGATAGGTTTGAGGTTCTGCAGACTATTAATATTTGTGATTTTGGATATTTGTGGGCTTTAGGAAATTATAATTTTTAGATTTGAAGACTAGAAGTTCTGTGGACTTCAAGAAATAATCTTGTGGATATTTAAGGTTTTAGAATCTGTTGGCGTTAGGGAATGTGATGTATGAAATTTGAGGTTTGAGATTTTGTATACGTTAAAAACGATTTTGAATCTAAGGTTTTAGAATTATGTGGACTCCAAGAGATGGTTTCGATGGTGTTTAAGGTTTTAGAATATGAGGTTTGAGATTTTGTGGATTTCAAAAAATGATTTTTATGATATTTGAGATTTTAGATTCTGTAGGCTTATTTTGTAGACTACGAAATAATTTTGATAAGATTTAAGGTTATAAATTTGGGTAGAGTTTTGGACAATTGATTATTATCAGATTTGAGGACTTAGGTTTGTAGATTTTAAGAAATGATTTTAGTTACCACTAGAACGAATGCCTGTTAGAATTGAGAAACTGATGGGCATTGAAGTCTAGATTGTCACGTTGAAAGTTATAGGTGCAATTATTTTTGGTTGGGGATGGTTTCAGACCTTTTAAACTCGTTGCTTAATTTATAAGAAAATTGCTTATTTATGACTATTTAATTTCAGCGAATGATTATTTTCAACTAAAATTAGTTGTAAATAGTTTTTTGGTTGCAATAAATTGATCACAAAAGTCCGTTTTTCTTGTAAATTAATTAATATTACACAAGGATATCTTGGATGAGGCTTGGGTTTGAGGATACCATCACCACAAACTGATTGTTTGTATTTATGTAGGCATGTGTAGAGGTTGAGCAAACCTTTTGAATTTTCTTCGTCGAGAATGCTTTAGTTTCCATTACCCACACGGAACTTTCTCGACTCGATATTGACTTGAATATTCTAAAATTTTCAAACCTCCTCACACGCTTATTACTAGTCTTGCTTCTCAAATGAGATCCTTTCATAAATTCCTTGCTAAATGGCCCCTTTTTTTAGCGGTTCTAAGTCGTTTTTTTTTAAATCTTTTTGGGACTTTGATATGAAGGAAAATAACGTAACATTGCGTTGTTTCAATAGATGAATTTATTTATTTATTTATTATTATTTTTTTAGCGAACCAATTTGTCCAACTTAATGAAAAGTTTTGGCTACTTAGTTAGTATTTCGACAAGAGTATTTTCGGGCTATTCTTTTCACAAAAGATTATAACTTTATTTTTGAGTTTTAATAGAAGGACCAATCTTGAAGACAACTATTTTCCTTTTGACCTTCCCAATATAGTTGCAATTCAATTTTCCTCGATAGTCATTTAGCGAATCACACAATTGATGCCTATATGCAACATTATTCATTATATCAGTTTTCTATCAATCGGATGCTTACCAAAAATAATAATAATAATAATAATAATAATAATAATAATAATAATAATAATAAATTCCAACTTGGACCACTTCATCTTTGGGACCACTCCATTGTGACTACTCAACCTTTTCTACCCCACGAGCTTGGTGGAATAATTAATGTACAAGTCAAAGTCTTTCTTTGATCGTCATCAAATTTATTCCATTCTCATATACCCATAAACACTGAAAAAGTAGCAATCCGTACCAAAAAATCCATGGAAGTTCTTCCCTCCCATAAGCTTCTTTCCCAATTCTGTCTTCTCTTACGTCTCCATATCACCTCACTTCTGCTTCTCTCTTTAGCTTACTCTCCTCCTAATAATTACTTTATCAATTGTGGAGCACACTCCAACACCAATGTCGATACCCGAATCTTCGTTGACAACCGAGGTTTCTTAGTCGAAAAGGGAGAAGCTATCAAAAATGGCAACTCATCAGCAAGCACTTCACCTCTCTATCGAGTGGCAAGAATTTTCCGACACTAGGCTTCATATAAGTTCGACATCAACCAGAATTGCTGGGAGAATTGCTTAGTTAACGAAGTTCAGTTGGTCAGCATTTGAAAATGTACATAAAATTAATCTTTTTACGTTATTGACGTCGGACTAAATTAAGATTATTTCATGGATACTTAATTAACAGATTGAGAAAATATTAAGAAATAAAAACAAAACATTGAGAGTAAAGTTTATTAATAAAATTCAAAATGGAGTTCTAAAACTCATAAGCCTAGTGGACGCTCAACTATCTAAAATTCTAATTATTACAAGGAGTTTTGAATAAGAATGTTTTCTAAAATTTTCGCTCTGATATTTTAATAACATGTTTTGGTTTTGCATTCTGAAAACAAATGTTCTGATTTTACATTTTGAAAGTAAATATTTTGTTTTGCATTCTAAATTTTGTAAATGCTCATGTTTACATACTAGTATATGTTCTCTATTTATTAGGTTGTTGATAACTCGCCCATTATCTTTACAATATTTTTCAAATGATTTAAATGTTTTAGTTGATGATCAAGATTATAAAGCATGGGTGAGATGATTTAAGCACAAAAAGGTTTATGAGTATTGGTAAATTGTATTAAGTAATTTTTTCGTAATCTAATGAAGTGGTATGTTACAAGGTTGACATTTATATTAAGATTTTTGGTGTTTTTAGTTAATTATTTTATAATAGTTAGTTTAAAACATTGAAATCTATGTGTAATTGATAATTGTGAGTTTATATCTGTATGATGAGATATGATTTTAAATGACAATAAGTAACTATCTGACCCATCTGGTACCAGAGTGTTACACATATTTTTCTAATATTAGTAGACATTTTTTCTCCAGCAATATTACCCATGCATAGTGATTAAATGATCTCATGAATATCTCTTACATTATATTATATAAAATATACACACTTGTAAATATTAGAACCTACTAGGAGTACTTAACCTTAATTTTCTTTTACTCTATAAAATAACGCATCAGTACTTTAATTTTTATAGAAAAGAGTTGGAGCCATATGTCCAATAGTGTCTTTTCCCCAATTTTATTAATAAGCCCTCACTTATGGCGGAGGAATAATGTGGTAACAACAATACACTTGGGGGTTACAAGATAAGAAGAAAAACCAAAACCCCAAGTGTTCAAAAAGACCTTAATCACCTAAGGACACCAACAAAAACAAAAGAGAAAAACCAAAACCTAAAACTGACATGCAACAAACTCTAAAGTCTGAGTGCATGCAATCCCATTCTGTCAACTTTGAGGATCCCTTTAAGCTTATGTGGAACCTCCTGGAATGTCTATAATAATTTTCAGATTTGAAGACCAGAAGTTCTGTGGACTTCAAGAAATAATCCTATGGATATTTAAAGTTTTAGAATCTGTTGGCGTTAGGGAATGTGATGTATGAAATTTGAGGTTTGAGATTTTGTATACTTTAAAAATGATTTTGAATCTAAGGTTTGAGAATTATGTGGACTCCAAGAGATGGTTTCGATGGTATTTAAGGTTTTAGAATATGAGGTTTGAGATTTTGTGGATTTCAAGAAATGATTTTTATGATATTTGAGATTTTAGATTCTGTACGCTTATTTTGTAGACTACGAAATAATTTTGATAAGATTTAAGGTTATAAATTTGGGTAGAGTTTTGGGCAATTGATTATTATCAGATTTGAGGACTTAGGTTTGTAGATTTTAAGAAATGATTTTAGTTACCGCTAGAATGAATGCTTGTTAGAATTGAGAAACTGATGGGCATTGAAGTCTAGATTGTCACGTTAAAAGTTATAGGTGCAATTATTTTTGGTTGGGGATGGTTTTAGACCTTTTAAACTCGTTGCTTAATTTATAAGAAAACTGCTTATTTATGACTATTTAATTTCAACGAATGATTATTTTCAACTAAAATTGATTATTTTCAACTAAAATTGGTTGTAAATGGTCTTTTGGTTACAATAAATTGATCACAAAAGTCCGTTTTTCTTATAAATTAATTAATATTACACAAGGATATCTTGGATGAGGCTTGGGTTTGAGGATACCATCACCACAAACTGATTGTTTGTATTTATGTAGGCATGTGTAGAGGTTGAGCAAACCTTTTGAATTTTCTTTGTCGAGAATGCTTTAGTTTCCATTACCCACACGGAACTTTCTCTACTTGATGTTGACTTGTATATTCTAAAATTTTCAAACCTCCTCACGCGCTTATTACTAGTCTTGCTTCTCGAACGAGATCCTTCCATAAATTCCTTGCTAAACGGCCCCCTTTTTTAGCAGTTCTAAGTTGTTTTTTTTTTTTTAAATCTTTTTGGGACTTTGATATGAAGGAAAATAACGTAACACTACGTTGTTTCAATAGATGAATTTATTTATTATTATTTTTTTAGTGAACCAATTTGTCCACCTTAATGAAAAGTTTTGGCTACTCAGTTAGTATTTCGACAAGAGTATTTTCGGGCTATTCTTTTCACAAGAGATTATAACTTTATTTTTGAGTTTTAATAGAAGGACCAATCTTGAAGCCAACTATTTTCCTTTTGACCTTCCCATTTTAGTTGCAATTCAGTTTTCCTCGATAGTCATTTAGCGAATCACACAATTGATGCCTAAATGCAACGTCATTCATTATATCAGTTTTCTCTCAATCTGATGCTTACCAAAAATAATAATAATAATAATAATAATAATAATAATAATAATAATAATAATAATAATAATAATAATAATAATAAATTCCAACTTGGACCACTTCATCTTTGGGACCACTCCATTGTGACTACTCAACCTTTTCTACCCCACAAGTTTGGTGGAATAATTAATGTACAAGTCAAAGTCTTTCTTTGATCGTCATCAAATTTATTCCATTCTCATATACCCATAAACACTGAAAAAGCAGCAATCCCTCTACCAGAAAATCCATGGAAGTTCTTCCCTCTCATAAGCTTCTTTCCCGATTCTGTCTTCTCTTACGTCTCCATATCACCTCACTTCTGCTTCTCTCTTCAGCTTACTCTCCTCCTAATAATTACTTCATCAATTGTGGAGCACACTCCAACACCAATGTCGATACCCGAATCTTCGTTGGCGACCAAGGTTTCTTAGTTGGAAAGGGTGAAGCTATCAAAAATAGCAACTCATCAGCATCACTTCACCTCTCTATCGAGTGGCAAGAATTTTCTGACACTAGGCTTCATATAAGTTCGACATCAACCAGAATGTTATATACATTATACGCCTTCATTTCTTTGTTTTCATGTCACCGTATACTGATCGTTCTATTCCTCGGTTTAATGTGTCGGCTTCTGGGTTTTCACTTTTGATGAACTATAGCTTCCAAAACGTTACTAATTTTTTGAAGATTGAGGAATTCTTGCTCACCATCCCAAAAGGTGAATTTAAAATCAATTTCGTACCTTACGAGCCATCTTTGGCTTTCGTGAATGCCATAGAAGTCGTTCTTGGCCCCGAGAGCCTCATCCCTGATAAGGTCCCTCACATTACATCTCAAGGAGCTAAGAGTGACTACAGTGGTTTGAGAACCAAGGTTCTTCATAAAATCCATAGGATTGATGTTGGAGGTTCTGCATCCAAGCTCGATGAGTTATGGAGGAATTGGGATTCAGATGATAAATACCTATACCCAAAAGATGCCATGTATCAATACAAATTTGAAACGCCTTATGACCAGGTCAAAAGGATCCCCGAGTATATTACCCCAGCTTTTGTGTATCAGACAATCAGACGATTGAATATAAGCAGCAACTCCAGTTTACCAAAGGTAAGTTGGAGTTTTCCTGTCAATAAGAATTCTAACAACTTTCTTCGAGTCCATGTCTCCGGCATAATAAGTGTAAGTACACTTAATGACTGGTGGTTCAATCTCTCAATCAATAGAAATTTTAGTAAGAAGATGAATCCTTACGGTATAACAGAGAGGATCGGCATGGATCCATTTCACATCGATTTTGTGGTTGATTCAGATGGGTTGGGATTTGTGAATGCTAGTATCATAATCGGCCAAATGGAGGGCTCTTGGATATATAATGCCCTTTTGACTGGGTTGGAGATTCTTGAGGTAGTGAATGAGTCGGGTTTCATTCCTCCTAGGGAAATTGTAGTAGGGAAAAAGAAACTTTCCCCTGCTTTAATTGGTTCTGCATGTATTGGGGCGTTTTTCATTTTGGTAAAATTGGTGGTGTTGGGTTTGAAATTCAGGAAACTAGGGCATGATAAGATTTTGGGTGGGTTTAGTTCGAAAAACAGGTTGACTCAAAGAGGTCCTAATGCTTCCCTTGTCGATCCTAGTCTAAAGCTTAGTTTAAGGGTACCTTTTTCTGAAATACTGGGTGCAACGAGGAACTTCGATGCCGAGTTATTGATTGGTGAGGGTGGATTCGGGAAAGTGTACAAAGGAACTCTTAAAAATGGCACCAAAGTGGCTGTGAAACGAAGTGATCCACGACATGGGCAGGGTCTAGAGGAATTCCAAACGGAGATCATGGTGTTGTCTCGGATTCATCATCGCCATCTTGTTTCTCTGATTGGATATTGCGATGAACACCGTGAGATGATATTGGTTTACGAGTTCATGGAAAATGGGATTTTAAGAGACCACCTCTATCATTTAGATGACAATTCCGGGAAGTCAACTTCAGTGTCTGAATTATCTTGGGAGCAAAGACTAAAAATCTGCATTGGTGCAGCAAAGGGCCTACACTATCTACACACTGGCCCGGCTGGAGGAATCATTCACCGTGACATGAAGCCAACAAACATTCTACTTGATAAACATTATGTGGCTAAAGTTGCCGATTTTGGAATTTCAAAATCTGGCCTTCCCGATCAAGACAACTTCACCATGGGTGTAAAGGGTAGCTTTGGTTATCTTGATCCAGAATACATTAAAACCCTACACTTGACAGAGAAATCTGATGTATACTCCTTTGGAGTTGTGCTTCTTGAAGTTCTTTGTGCTAGACCGGCTATCATATCGTCATCTCGGCTGGATGAGGTGAACTTAGCAGAATGGGGGATGCTGTGGCAAAAGAAAGGCCAACTCGAGAAGATTATTGATCCGATGCTTGTTGGTAACATTAAGCCAAGTTCATTGCGAATATTTGGTGACACTGTAGAAATGTGTTTGAAGGCATTTAGTATTGAGAGGCCGACTATGCAGGATGTGTTATATTACCTAAATTATGCACTGCAGCTTCAAGAAACTGGGATGCCCAAAGAGCCATTTGAAGACAGCACGACGACTACCATAACTTCATTGGAGTTGCAGTTTCCGGTTGTTTTGAACTTTCCTGTTCATGAAGATGATGATGCACCCAATAGAGGGGATGATAGTTCTAATTTAGAGATTAGTGAAGCTTAAGTCCATTGGTTTGGGTAAGTACTGTCAGGTTTGCATTAACACCTGAATTCATAGCAATAACTTTTATTAATGGTTGTTTCAAGGCATGTTAAAGCCGCTTTCTTTAAAACAATATTTGCTACCACTAGTCACGGTATGCATACAGATTACAAGTGAATTTACCTCCAAGATATAATGAAATGTAGAATAAGTTTGTTTGTTTAACTGCATTATGCACATACAAAATTAGACCTAAATGCCTTGAGATTCTACTATTCAACTAAAAGATTAGAAATCTATTATCTGCAGAATAAATAGATCTTAACAACAAGTTTTGAAGAAAAGAAAATTAGTGGAAGAGAGAGAATTTTAAAATTGCCTTGTAAGATTTTTCAATTCGTAAGCTAATGTGTTGATTTATAAATGACCAAAAGATGTGAATTAAAAGTTATTCCGTTTGGTTTTGTTGAAATTGATTACCAACATGTATATATATTATACCTGCTGCCAAGTAACACGAATTGTACCAAGTCCAACGATTGTGTGCATGTTCACCTACTAGATTGGATTGGTTCGAATCTAGCCAACACGTCCTTCAAGAAAATTTTTCATCAAGAGCGCTTGAGCTGGTGGGCTGCATGCCTCGTGGACCTGCTGCAAGGCGCTGGTTGTGCCCTGCGTCTTTGGCTGGCTGGCCGCCTGCGAGCCCAGGTCCGTATGGAGTCATCCTCTTAATGAAGGATTAAAAACCCTTCTTAACAAGGGTGTGGTTTGAATTCCTTCCCACTTGTTCAAATCTAAGACTTGATTTAGATAGTGAGTTGAAAGTTGAATAAAATATTATTAGAATATTATTTTTAAATATTATTTTTTATTTGAAATTTGAAAAGGTTAAATTGTTTATTGTATTTTGTTTGAAAGTTTGAGAAAATTATAATGATGAGATGAGATGAAATAAGTTGAAATTATTTTAATATCCAAACTAGGCCTAATTGTTCTACACCACTAAGCCAAACATCTACTTTGACTTGTAATATAGACCCATTTTATTATAACTATAAGCCATATAGCTCATAAATTTTCCATAATTCATCTCTTTTCAAAATAATTCATAATTTTTAAAATAAATTTTAAATATTATTAATAATATATATAATTATAATTAATTTGAAAATCTTTCCAACAACTATTGTGATGAATTTTTTGTTGGCCTTCTCAATGTCGAAGACTCGAAAGTTAGTCTAATTGAGTTCTAATAAAATGGGATAAACTCCATTTGAAAATTTGATCCAAAAAAATGAGAAAAGTAGAGAACTAGCCCCGCGAGACCCTCAAGCCTCCACTTGAGTGAGCTTCACACCTGATATCCCTCTAACTAAGCTAAGGGTGAAAACTGACCATATTGGCTTGGTTTTTGACTAAAATCGATGCCGACTGATGTAGGGGATTTGCATGGAAGAACTGACAAGACCGACTGATGGGAAAGAAAAATACTAGTCGTACCAACTACGGCGGTTCTCCGTCCCCCTAGTAGTGAGGTTCATCTGAGAGTGTAGAGAGAAAAAATGTTGCAGTCTGGGAGAGGAGAGAGAGAGAATGAGACAAAACGGGGAAGAAGAGGGGAGAGGAAGAAGATGAGCTCAAATCGAAATGACGCCATTTGGTTTAAAATCAAATGACATCGTTTCACTTATATATTTTATAAAATATATTACATATAAAACGACGGACATCGTTTCACTTTAAATTTAAGTGGAACAGTGTCGTTTTAAATACGATATATATATATATATATATATAAATATGATGTGTGTCTGCTCAAAACTATTAAGATATGATATTGCATTTGAAAATCCCTGAGGCATAAGATTTTGTTTTGCTTTGGTTATGACTCTGCCACAGGTTATAGTAGTGGCCTTGAGCCCAGCCATGAGTAATAGAAGTGGCCTCCGACCTAGCTACAAGTGATAGTAGTGGCCTCTGGCCCTTCCACGAGTAATAGTAGTGGCCTTCGGCCCTATCACGGGTTATAAGAGTGGCCTCTATTTGAGTGCAAACTATTTTGGCGAACGAGTAATTTATATTTTGCTTGTTTATCCGCAGATTGCACACCTTTGCTACGGGGGTAAACATGGCTTTTGTTTTGAGAATATCACTTTGATGACAAAATAATGATTTATGTTCTGCTTGGTTATCTACAGACATGCACAATGTAACAACCCCTCCCAAAAATAGGATGAGTTGCTACATTTTGTCCAGCCTTTTTTTTTTTCCTATATGAAAATAACATACTAAAAATTTATAATAGGGATCTTCCCATTTTCTTCCATAACTTCAAAGGTTAAAATACCATGTTTGTCAAAATATAAGACAGTCCCATTAGTTACATATTAAAACCTATAACCACTTTCTTGGGAGGAACATCTACCCAGTTTACAAAATGCTTTATTCTCAAAATACATAGCTCAACAGTTTTACAAAACCAACCAAAAAAACAAACTGTATTCAGGTAAAGATCTCTAACTTTCTGACTTTTATTTAGGAGGGTCATTCCTTAACATCATTCTTCATCGATCGTGGTTGGACACCAATCATCAACCAAAAGGATGAAGCATGGGACCTCGTTTCTTATATAGACATCATCTCTGAGTTTTTTAAAGAGCTCGTTGGTGCCAGCCTAGATGACGGAGGGGCATACACGATCTCGATCCTAGGAGCCTCAATTATATTTTTAGCAGACAGACTCATTGATTTCATTAATCTTTCTTGATTGTGCACTGCATATCCAAATGTGGTGCTCAGAGAGTCTACAACTATGGGTGATGGGAGACGGTTGAGGATGAGGGATCTTTAAGAGATGAACTTGATTCTCTAGCTGATCAAGAGGTAAGGGAGTTGATTGTTGGTCCAGATACTTCTCCCTATGATGGGACAAAAAGCATCAAACAAACAGATTTATCTAATTTATTCAAGATTATGAACTTAAGCATCGCCAACAACATTGATTCTCGACAGCACATGACAAAGGTTGGGATGAATCGAGTGAAGTTTATGATACACGTCGCTCGTGGGGTGCCTATCGACCTAGTGGGTTGTATATTTGATAGGATTCAATCAGAGGTCTAGTACATTACGATGGATATATTGCCATTTGGGATCCTGATCACACAATTTCTGCTACATGCCGGGGTCCAAATAGATATTGCTGAGCGTGTCCTGGAATCAATTGGACCGATCAACTCCTTCCCCCTGTAATCCGCCCTCGGTCTTAGGGGGCTTGGTTACCAAGGTGTTAGGGAGGACACCTTATCCGTTCACACCCCCCCCCCCCCCCCCCCCCCCCCCCCCCCCCCCCGGCCGCCCAAATGGACCATTGGCCTAGAAATAGTTGAAATTGGCCCAAAATGGGCCAGAACCAGACTAAAAATTAATAAAAAAATACAAATAACAAAAAGAACAAGCAATTTACAATAATAAAAATAATATATTACTAAGTTGCAAGCAACTACAAAAGTACTAAGTAATAAATTAATAATCATAACTAATCTATTAGAATAATACAAATTAAAAAGAAAAGAATTATAAAATTACAAACATATATGGGAGATTGTAGCAACATTAAAACTAAGTGAATACAAATAAGTGAGTTGTTTGATATTTGGGGTGGCCATGGGTGGAAAAGACATGTAATTAATGTTGCCTGCTGTGAGCCTGTGATATCATAAAATCTGAAACATTAACAATTTAATAGGAAAATAAATTAAAATTATAAATAAGAAATAAAAAAAAAATTACAAATATATATTAGAAATGAAAAAATTACAAACTAAAATCTGACTAACCAAGATGAGATGGAGATCAAGATGAGAATAGATCATTTGGTCCTTGGGGTTGGGATTAGGATTGAGCATATGACAGTAAGATTATAAAAGCTAAAAAAATACAAGAAAGACAATTAGATACCAAAAGTTATATAAAGACAAAGAATAATTAAGCTACAATATAAATTGTACAAACCTATGGCCAATGGTAATTGTGGGTCCAATGCCACGAAGTCATATTACAGCGTAGGTATGATCACCACCATTCTTCTCGTTGGTCTCCTTAAAGTCAAGAACATTCGGAACATGAATTTTCATCCCGTTGATCCAATTTTGTGTGCAAATCAATGCTTTCACAATGGTAATAGACAATGAACTCTGAAATGGTGCCCTTTGGTACTAAAGGTTGACTCCGAGGCAACGGTGCTAATAAGGATGACTAAAATACTACAGATTATCTCTCTAAGGATGGGATATTTCACTAGACTGGTCTTCCACCATGCTAATATATCAAAGTCTTGTGTATATGGGAGAAGATCCACTGCCAAATATCTATCTACCTCCGACTTTGCCTCTATAGATTGACGGACTAGTAAGGGTTTGACTTCAACCTCTCACCCCATAACAACCTACATTTTTTCCCAACCCAACTTCTGGAGGACCCCCCCAAGAGGAGGAGGAGGAGGAGGAGGAGGAGGAGGGGGGGGGGGAGGGAGTTAGGTGTAGGTGTAGGTGGATTACCACCCCTAATCACGGTAAACTCATCAAACAATTTACTACGGTTTCTCTAACCATTGTCCCAATAAGCCTAGCCCGTGCATTCCCATGCACAAGTCCCAAATCATATACTATGTCGTCAATCTTGATTAGGGGGTCAAGAGACACAACCACATATAACAAAATATCTAGCCTACTCAAACTCTCCAATACTTGTCATATTTGACCCTTATTATCAATGCCATCTCCCGCATTCTAATATGGTCACTCTATACATTTCATCTAATTATTCTTTCACTTTACATATTTGCTAATAGAAATTATTGGATATAGGGTACAAAGAACCAGATAGCCTCAATGTGACCTCTTAGAAAAGTCTAAAAAAATCTATAAAAGTAGCAACAGCCTCACAATCATCATCAATAAGCTTTTCTAATCTACGGTGCTCATCAAAATATTTGACATATTGAATATATTCATCACTCAATAATGCAAAGGCTGCCTTATATTTTTGGGCCGCTTCCAACATAAAAAAAGTTGAGTTCCATCTTGTAGAAACATCAATACAAATGCCCTTCTTGAATGTTATGCCTGCATTCCTCCCAGCAGTCATGAATTTCTCTAATATAGCAGAAGAAGATCTCACAAATCTCATAGCCGTTCTGACTCGTGCAACTGAGTGATCATCAAGATCTTTCAAACCATCAGTGACAATTAAATTCAAAATATATGCAGTACATCTAACATGCAAACAGTTACTACTCAAGATTGTCTTATTTGCCTTCCAAAGAGGTCATAAGATGTCCCAAAGTGAGATCATTAGACAATACATTATCAACGTAACTGTTAATACCCATGCCAACCCTCACTCTTTTATTGTGGCCTCCAAGGCCTTTCCAACCATCTCACTCTTGTGAACGAAAATTTGACAAAACTTCACAATTTTTTGTGTAGTGTCCAATCATAATCAATAAAATGCATAGTCAAAGATGTAATTATAGTTTTGGAAGGATGTCTAAGTATCGGTAGTGAGGCAAACTACTTGATTTGCCAATTGGCCCCTCAACAAATATTTATCTTTCTTGTAATGTTTTTATAATATCCTTTGCCATTGTGTGGCGAGGAGGAAAATTAAATCTAAATTCCGAGTAATTAGAATATTCTTGGAACCCTCTCCCCTCCACAAACTGAAAATGTAGCTCATTCATGATCACTATACGAGCTAACTTTCTTCTACACCCATTGGAATCATATTTAGTATACCCTTTCAACGCTGAACCCCCATTAAGGCTACTACTCCCATCCATCTTTTTTTTTTTTTTTTTTTTTAATTCCAATCTCTAGTCTATATTGACTCTTCTCTTATAAGGATTTTAATATTGGACTCTTCTTTCATTGTTCTTCTAAGTGAACCTGTAATTGTGATGTACTATATTTCTTATAGTGACATCTATAGACTTTACCATAATGGTTACACTTGTGGTTATTGGGGTTATCACCCTCTAGTTTGGTAAAGTGAGATTAAACTATGGAAATTGGTTTCTTGCTTTGTGTGGGCTTGGGAGCGGGGCAAGGTTCCATCTCCATAGGTGTAGGGTTAGAACTAGGGTCTGTACGGTTAATGGCAGTTGTAGGGTTAGGTGTAGGGGTAGGGGTAGGAGAGCTATTACTAAAAACTAACAGAGTAGACATTCCCCAAAACATTAAAAAATTTGAAATTAAAACATGCCACTAACATCAACATCACAAATTCACAGCAACACCACATATTCACATCACCACCATAGATTCATAACAACACCACAAATTCACAGCAACACCACAAATTCACATTACCACCATAGATTTACTACAACACCACATATTCACAGCCACTAACATCAATTATATATTCAGCAATTCTCAATAATTAATATAAAATACAATTTTTAAATCAATTGTATGTATTCAAATCAATTTTAAATTTTCAAATTAGTTAATATTTTCAATAAACAACCCAACCAATTTTCAAATCAATTGTAACTTAGGGTTTCCCTAAATTAATTTAGATTTTTATATAGAAACCCTAAATTAATTTAGAGATCCACTTAAAATGCAAAATTAATGTAGGGAAATCCTAAATTAAGTTAGAGTTTACGTAAACCCTAGCTTAATTTAGTGAGTGGTAGTCCTTTTTGACATGTAAATCCTTTTAAATTTGAAAATGAAGTCTTATATGCGTATAAATATAGCTCAATTGAGATCTTCAAGTTTATGTTGTATTGTTATCATTCACTCATTGAGGAGTTTTCTATGATAAAGTATTCATTATTAGCTCTTTTATTAGTAAAATAGTGTATATAACCATTGTGTGTGTAAATTATGGTCTACACAGAGAATAGTTAAATTACCACATGTAAGGTGATTGTAAGTGTAGAGGGTATTCTACATGGATTATTTGTAACGGTATTACTTAAAAGTGGAATTGGTTTCTATCTTCAATTGAAGGAAGTTGAATAGTAAATTTGAAAATATTCAAGGGGTAGCTTGAGGCAAATACACAGGCAGTAGGGCTGCACCTCATTAAAATACTGAGTTTGTTTCTCTTTTACCATTACTCTTTATATTTACTACTGTTTCGTGTTTTGTTTATATTTTATTTTGTGTTTTTGGTTTATAATTTTTTAATTTTTAAATACAACCCAATTCACCCCCTTTTGTGTTAGTCATCAGGGCAATAGACAATATTTATCGTTTTGTAAATTTAATTTAATGGTGAATTATCTTTATCTTTTCTAAATTAATTATTGATTTCTATTATATATGTATTATTTAATTGCTAAATTATATATTTTTCCATAATTAAGTAGGGTATTGTGTTGCCATAAAAAATTGTAAAAATTGTCATCATTCGAACGTAATATATAACCGTTGAAACTTTCTCCATTCCCGTTAGATATTTCTGCAATAAATCTCCTTTCGAACACTTTATTTTACATTCAAACATTGATTAACCTATTCATTCAAACGGTATAATAATATGTTCAAACGGTAAGTCAATGTCCTTCTAAATTTAGTGACTTAACCCGTCAATTTACCGTTTAATCATATATAATATTCATTCAAACATTGATTAACCTTGATGATCGAACGTTGTTGTATATTGTTTGAATCGAAAGTCAATGTTCGGCTAAATTTTGCCACCTAACGTGCCAAATTCTCATTTGACCATATAGAATATTTGTTTGAATGTTTATTTTATTTTGTTTGAACATTTTTTTTAATGTTCGAACAATAATTTTATTAGGGATGAAATTTTTTATCCTTACATATGTCGTTTGAATGGCAAACGCCTTTCGTCAATTTTTAGCGACATTTTGAATTTCATTCATATATCGCATTTTTTGAGACGATTCTCATTTCTTCCCAAACAAAAATCCTCCCAAAAATGAATTTTGTTGTAGTCTTTCTAGCTCTAATCTTTAAAAAAAGTAAAGATTTCAATTTGCTTATTTTCCCCCCCTCTATACAGCGAGAGGCAATTCATTCTATATATAGAGACTTTGAATGTACACATTTCCCTTTTCAAAATCTACCTTTAAAAACAAAATTTCATAAGAATAACTTCACCCTATACATTAATGTGTATCTATATATATTGGAGCAAGCTAGCTTGATTGAAACGTACATAGAAATAATAAGGTAACCTTTGACCTAATGTCTTGGCCTAGCACCATTAAGGTTGACACACCATTGCATTTAATGAGAATTGGCTTTCCCAGGTTATGTCCCTTATGGTAGGTGGGGGAGTGCGGCCATTATTTGGGCACTCTGTTAGGAACAGTGACTCCCACTAGAATCTCATGCCTGCATTCCGTATTTGATCATTTAATGTGGCGTGGCTCCCATGTGAATTATTCGGGAAGAGATGTGTCAGAGTGAATGTTGTCTCATCTTCCCACATTGATCTTTTTCCCACATTGGCTCTGTGCCCTCTTTCTCTTTTATTGCTTGGTGGACAGGTTACATTCTGGTTGTTGAGCTTCTTGGAGATGGAGTAGGTCGGGCGGCTGGTGGGGAAGGAATATATCCCTTCCACCTATGTTCATTAAAAGAACAAAACAATAGTTAGTTATTGACTATGTTTGATGCGAGAAACCCTAAAGCAGTCTCTTTTTTATTTTTTTTTTCTCTTTAGAGTCTCGCCTCCAGAAAAAATAAGCCAAAGGGGGGGGGGTAGGGCTTTGGCTCCTCCCTTCCTCCTCCCATCTATTTAGACCAAACAGTGTGTAGTGGTTTTTCCTTTTTTTTGTTTGTGTTTTCCATCCAAAGTGTGGTGAAACGTCGATCTGTTGTTCTCCAGAGCCTAACAACCACCACGTGCCCCACCGCAAGATTCCCAAGCCATCGATCCTTCGAACGGGTGAAGAATTTTGTCAAACGGAGTGGCACATGAGTCACACGTGCAGGTCAAAGTGCATATGAGTTCTAGGTGCTACCACATGGGGAATCTCCCCTACAGCCATGTGTGGCATTGCTGGGACCAGGGCCCTCGGTTTCTTTAGACCCAATCGTTCGCTACACTTCTAGGGTGGTGCGTGTCCCTCACGTGCCACCATAGTTTATTTGCTTTTGTATTTTTTTTGCTACAAGACTAAAAATACGGATCTATAGTTTTCCAAGCTATAATTAGACATTTTCACATCTATCCTTTTTTTTTTCTTTTGTTTTTAATTAATTAATTTATTTTTTAATTTTTTTTTATTTGCTTTTGTTTAGGTAAAAAGAAAAAAGAAATAGTTTCTTTGATATTTTGTCCACAAAGTAAAAGTCTTCTTCCCCTCTGGAGGGTGGATGATGAAATCTTTGCTTTAGGGAAGGTGTGGTCTTTTAGATAGTTTGTCTGTAGAGAGTTATAGAAGTTAAGACCATACTATTCACAAAGTAATTTGTGTACTGGGGGTAGGCCTGTGCAAAATTCCAAAATTTTCGATTTTATTTGAACTCCGCTCTGATTCGCCAGAGTTTTCAAAAGTCGAAATTAGAGCCGGTGTAGCTCCGTATAAATGCTTGGACTTAGAGTCGGAGTCGGAGTAGTGAATTGCTTTGAACTCCAACTCCGAACTCCGACTTTTTTAAAATTAAAACTGATGCAAAACGACATCATTTTGCATTTGGTTTTGATTTTGATTTCTTATTTTAATTTTACCCCTTTATTAAACGATGTCGTTCCATTTAAATAGGAATGGCGTCGTTTCGCTATGGCCCGTTGCATTTCAGCCATTTCTCTTCATTTCCCCACTGACCACCTGGCACTCAGTCCCTCCCCCTCGACCCCTCGCCTCTCGATCGTAGACTTTCAGCTCACGGTGGAATAGCCTCACACGACGGCCCTCAGTCTCCTTGGCACAGCCTCTCATTTCTGTCTTAGCTCTTCACGCCGCTGCAGTGTCGCTTTGTCTTGCCGATACACAGTGTCCTGCATCCTGCCGACTGGTTAGTATCGTCTTCCTAGTTCCCAATTGTTAATTTTAGGTTTTATATTTTTTCAAATAATGTATTGTAATGTTCCGTTTTTCTTCAATTTGAGAGATGGTGTATGAATTTAGTTTGCTGTATGTAATTAGAATTTTCCAATTATGAGGGGTTGAGATTTTCCAACAATTATCCCAAAATAACAAATACTTATAAAATGAAAATAAATAAAATCCAAAAAATGATACAAGTAATTAATTGACTTGATCTTAAAGTTGGCTACTGTGAAAGTGATTATTGGAGTAATCCATTAATCAGATTGTTTTGAAACATTTAACGGGGGAGGGTCCAGCAAAAGGGAGATTTGACATTGAAATGAGCTTGAATGGTGGGGTTTAGGATAGCCAGGTCCAGAATGTACCGAAAGTAGATACAATGATGATTGTGGCATATATTTTACATGTTCATCCATTTTTGTATTGCTGATCAGGTACCGCTTACTGCCATATATACAGGTTTTTTTTTGGTATGAAATATACATGCACTTGAGGTGACAAACAAAACCATGCATGTGCACATTACCTGCTAAATTGTTTTTAAAACTATGCGGTGGAGTGCAGGGTTGGTATTTCAACTCTCTCAAGGATTAAAAAAAAAAATTAGTTGAGTTGATTTTGAAAGCCTACCCGACATAGCCTGTTCTGTTGAGAAAGACTTGCCCATATTCTCTTACCTGTTTTAGAAACAGCAACCCCATGTAACTTGTACCTATTCTTTACCTTTACATCTCTTTTCTTTTCTTTTTTAATAATTTTACCTTTACGTCTCTTTGGAACCAGCTTGGTACCACCACCACTGTGTTTTTTTTCTTTACTAATAAATCCTTCTTTATATAAACTCAAAACACATTGCCATCTCCATTCCATTATCCTTCCCCACCACCTCTCTCTCTTTATCTCTCTCTCTGAGTTCCTCTTGGTGAGGTCAGTGTCCTGTAGTCTCGCTATAGGTTTCGTGTACCCTTTCTTAAGTTACTGTTTTATGATTTAGCTAAGCATTGTTCTTTTTGGTTTCCCTTTTCTCATCAATGAGTATAGATTTATGCTAATGGCTTCTATTTTTAGCTGATTCAGATCTGTTTCTTTGTTGTTGGTGGTGTAAATTGTGTGGCTTGGCTTCATCTTCTTACAGAAAATTTGTTGACTTTTTTTGGTGTGTATGAAGGATACAGTAAAGAACCACATTTTAGAAACAAAGAGGAAAAAAACATGTAATGTACTGCACTTGCAGAAGTGTTTCCATACGAGAAAACGGATCGCACATCAAGTTTGCCTGCAAGTCATGTGTCCACATGCTGCATATTTCAGTGCCATCTGTGTTGCATCACTTCTGTTTGGTTCATCATATCTGCTTAAACTTACACCCCTTTTCTCCTGTTACGTTTCTTAATAAATTGGTCAAGATCTAGGTTTGCTTAGTTGTGACGTTACGCATGCATCTGAGTTCTTCTAGTTCTTACAGAGGCTTGTTGTGTTCTTCTTACAGAGGTTTGTTGTGTTCTTCTGGTGCTTGCACAGGTTTGTTGTTTTGGGTTGTAAAAATGAGCGTGTTTGGAAACAGGTTCTGGTCCCGGGGTAGATTTGGAAAACTTTCAAATCACATTGTGCTTTAAAATTTAGGATGGAAATGCAGTAACGGCATGGTTGTTATAGGAATGTAAATGGGGTTGCATGCAAACTGTTTGTGAAAATGCCTCAAACTGTTTGTGATAATTGCATGTTTCGTTATAACTTATAGTCTTATACAGATGAGATAAATGTTATATAAAATTTATTAAAATTTAATTTTTTTTATATATAATTTTTATTTTTATAATCACTTTTACATATTTTTAGACAACTTTTATGCTCATACTACTCTTTAGAATTAAAATCTAATTGAAATTATGATATTCTGGTAGGGTTTGTCTGGATGAGACCAAGATCCACCTGCTAAAAAACAAGAGACAAAAATGAATGAACTAAATCCATGATTGGACAAAATCCCATCATTAGCTAGAAGACAGCAATAGCATAAAGTAATTATTACCTTGTGCCCAGACAGGTCCCTGATGTTATTAATGCCATAAAGGATCATAGCCGGTCTAGTTTTAAAAGAGGAAAAGGAATCTGTCAAATTTTAGCACCGTCGAAAAAGAAGCTTGTATTAGACTTTCCCTTTCCTATTGAAATCTATTCAACTCTTCGTTCTCTCTCTTGAACAAACAACAAATTTATCTTACCTTTCAAGGGAAAGGCCCCAGGCAATAACACGAACATCTTCTGGTAATCCCATAGGAAGCAACATCTCAGGTCTAAACATTCCAGAATTTCCAACCTCTACCCATTTCCCAAAGCCTTCATGATAACTGATAGCATAAACGATAATACATGAAATTTCTCAAAGCCAAAGTCAAAACGGCCTTGCTAGATAAACTAATATAATTCAGTACCTGAAAATCTCCATGCTAGGTTCTGTATATGGGTTATAAGCAGGCTTGAAACGCAGCTTGGACATGCCTGAAAACAAGAGACGGGATTAAAAATGTTAAAACTTATTTATTATAGTACTGCCTCAAACATACAATACCCTCATTAATAATTAATTCTCCGTGTCCACTATAGCAATAGTTTATACACAACAAAACCATCAAGCTTCATTATAGAAGAAATGCAAGTGCTAACTTCTTTTTTATTTTTCTATTTATAATAACTGTTTTTATTTTATTTTATTTTTATAGATATAGATGCTTCACCTAGTGAAAGGTCGGAAGAGAATCCAAATGCTACAATTCCGTCACCAGGAAATCAAATGCCACATTTCCATCACCGAGTTCTAGACCCACTTCTAGAGCAGCTAGTTCATGTGCAAGTAGTCGATTCTCACTTCTAGTAGACATAGAAGATGAAGATGAGTTTAATGAGGATGAGGAAATGGGTATTGAGGATCTACCACCTCCATCTGCAACGCCACCTCAGCCACAAACTACTAAAAAAAGGTCTTAGATATAGGAGCATTTCACCAAAATTCTTGGTAATAGTGAGAACCCACAGGCGAGATGCCACCACTATGGGCAACTCTGTGGATGTCATTCAAAGAAGCAAGGCACCTCTGTCTTGATAGCCTATCTTAATGGTTGCCAGCGGTATAAAATAGTGAAGGGAGAGGCGGCCACTGATCAGACCAAGCTTAGTTACGAAACTTCTATTGTCACTGATGGTACACAGATTAAGAAAATTGTCATCACTCAATATAGTGA
Source organism: Carya illinoinensis (assembly GCF_018687715.1). Classification (NCBI taxonomy): domain Eukaryota; kingdom Viridiplantae; phylum Streptophyta; class Magnoliopsida; order Fagales; family Juglandaceae; genus Carya; species Carya illinoinensis. The sequence goes on from NC_056752.1 coordinate 1,663,986, forward strand.
GAAATTGGTGAGGAATATGCTTGCAGAGATGATAATTGAAAATAAGATGCCTTTAACCACAGTCGAGAAAAGAGGCTTCCGAAAGTTTGTCAAGACTATTGAGCCACGGTTTCTATTGCCATCATGGTATACGGTGATGCGGGATTGTATGAAGAGGCATGCAAAAGAGAAGGCAGAGATGAAGAAGATTTTTGCTACCACTAGTCAGAGAGTGTAATTTACGACTGACACATGGACTTCCATACAGAACATTTCCTACATGTGTATCACAGCACACTACATCGACAGTGAGTGGAATTTGAGAAAATGGATTATTGGGTTCAAAGAAATTATTGATCATAAGGGAGCATCAATTGGGGCACTGATGGATGATTGTTTTAAGGATTGGGAAATTCAAAAGGTTCTATGTATTGCAGTTGACAATGCCAATGCCAATGACACTGCAATTGAATGGTTCAAGAGGAATACGAGTGTGAAAGCTGATGTCATCTGCAACCATGAGTTTATTCATATTCGATGCCGTGCTCATATCCTAAACCTGATTGTCGTTGGGGGGTTAAAAGAGGTTGACGATTCCATTACCAGAGTCTGCAACATTGCACGGTATGTGAGGGCTTCCCCTCAAAGGCTATTCAAGTTCAAGGCAATAACAAGCCAACTTGGGATTTCATGTTCTAAGACATTATGTTTGGATGTTCCGACTCGATGGAACTCGACATACATTATGTTGGATATGGCACAGAAGTACCAAAGAGCATTTTAGCAGATAGAGGTCGAGAATGGGGGCCTTAAGTATGCTTTGCTGGAGCCTACAGGGAAGGGGCTTGGTGCGCCAGACACACATGATTGGACTAGTGTGGGGTATTTTGTGAGATTTTTGCAAGTTTTTTATGACATGACTATGTGGATATCTGGATCCACATATACAACTGCAAATTTGTTCTTCAGCGAGCTCTCAGAGCTTCACTACAACTTGCAAGAAGGTTGTATTGATCGATGCGGACTATTATCTAGTATGGCTATGAGGATGCATGCCAAATATGATAATATTGGGGATGTTGAGAAAATAAATAGATTACTTTTTGTGGCTGTGATCCTTGACCCTTGATATAAGTTGGCCTTGATAGAATTTTGGGCAAATTCCACAATGGGGGCAGTGAAGGCTGCATAGTTTATTACAATGATTAAAAAGGATCTTGATGACTTATATTCCCACTACAACAATAGTGGTCAGCCTTCATCTGCAGCGGGCACCTCACACTCGATTCCGACACCTTTCTCCGATGACCGTAGCTCAAATGACTCATTACATCCATCATGTCGAGGTTACAATATTGTAAATTAGTATCATCAACTCGTTGCAATGAGAAATATTATGTAGTGTACTTCCGAGATTGAATGGTATTTTATGGAAGAGGTTGAGGCACCTAGCGATGTATTTCAGTTATTAACTTGGTGGAAGATTAATTCCACAAAGTATTAGATCCTTTTTCGTATTGCCCGAGATGTGCTAGCCATTCCTATCACTACGGTCGCCTCTGAGTCGGCATTTAGCACTGGAGGTCGAGTATTGGATTCTTACCAGAGTTCATTGTCACTGTCAATTGTGGAGGCCCTCGTTTGCACACAAAATTGGTTAAGTGATACACCCATTGGACTAGATACCATTGACATTGATGCTGAGAGGTATAAGCTTGAATCGGGTAACTTTATTTGAGTATTTCAATTGATTTATTTAATTCTTTTTATGATTTCATAAATCTATTAACCTTATACTTTTTATGATTTCATAGATATAATTATGAATTCTAACATACTTGCCGATGACTGATAGTCTCAGTCTGAGATAGGGACAACCATTGAGATTTGGGATGTAGTTGATGGATCATGTATTTGGAGTGTGGATAAGTTGATAAACTCCCTTTAAATTTTATTGGTGAGAAATAATAATCAAATTTTATTTTTAGCGTTCATCAATTTTTTGAATCATTTTTTTTCCTTTTATTGATTGTGACTTTTTATTTTAATTTCAGGTATCACCAACGACAAACCACGATGTATTGGAAGATGTTTTTATTTTTATGGACTGTTCATTATGTTTTTCCTTATTGCCTGTTCGAAATAGATTGTTTAAATTATTATCAATCTTTTAAACTATTGTATAGGAGTTTTTGAAAGATGTAATATGTATTATATTCATTTTTTTATATGTATTATATTCATTTTTTTTTTTAAGTTTAGGGCTAGGAATTGGACCAATGGGGTCCCAAATACGTCAGAATCGAATTGGACGAAGGTCGGAGTCCGACTCTGATTGGAATTCCTCGGAACTCGGAACGGAGTTCCGAACTTCGACCTTTGATAGGAGTCGGAGTAAAATTTTGGCCCTGACTCTAGTCGGAGTCGGAGTTCGGAATTCACTATTCCGACTCCGTCGAAGTCGGAGCACACCCCTAACTGGGGGAGCCCTAATTGTGAGTAGTTGGTTTGTAATTGTATCAGGTCACAACTATAACTTTGCTTTCATAAATGAATGAAGTCTATTTCTCAAAAACAAAACAAAAAAAAAAATCCTTTTCTTCCAATATAATCAAATCCCAATAAAAACCATGAAAATTAGTACATGATGTTGCATAATTGCATCTCAATTAATTGAACGACACCCCACCTGCTCCATCTTGGTTGTTCTACAACTTAACCTCATATCCACTTTCACCTTCTACTCCCAGCCACCACCCTTATAAACCTGCTTCCTTTTTGTTTAATCAAAAAAATCGAAACCCAATAAGCATTCAAGCTCTTGAAACCAAAATATTAACTTTCATTGGAAAAGAAAATAAATGGTAAGACATGGTAAGACAAAGGTTGATATCAATGATATCAAACCATGTGATGCTGTTTGTTGATGGAGTGCAACTCCAATCCCTATAGTACTGGTTCTCCAGATGTTCATCTTGCACCTCAGGGACTCCATTGGCCAAAAATGTAATATGCAAATCTTCTAGCGTTCGGAGAAATTAAGCAATTGCAAAGAAACATGGAAAAAAAAAAAAAACATAAAATGTAAAGCGGTGCTAGGATGCTTGCTAGATACTTGAGATCTGTTGGGTTTATGGAGCTTAGTTTTTTTGTTGTGTCAGCTCAATTTGATAAGGATGCATTATGATTTTTCAAAGGAGTTTCAATGAAACTTGGGTTATGGAGCGTAGGCTTGGCCTAATAGGCATTGTTTGCGACTCAAAAAAGCGCTAGGCAGAAAGTTCACTCATTGTTCGCGTGATAGATAGCTCGAGTGTAACTTAGACGGAGAGTTCACTCGAAGCATGCTCCACACTCAGCTTTAGCAAATAACGCACAAAAGTGAAAATTAGGATTTCCGCCAAAGTTGTTGTGAGATAAGTATATAGATCTAGATGGATGGCTCGACTTGGTTACACTCGTGTGAAACTATAAATATGTACTTAATATGCAGTATAGCTGATTATGAACATTGAATTTTGCCCCAAAGTATATTTTTTATTGCTAAGTATAATAAAATCATATGTAGCTCTGTAAACGTATGTATGTTGCCAAACCATGTAAATCTTGTATCTGATTGTTTATTTATTTATTTACTTTTTAATTTTCTTCTGTTGTCATTTCGCAACAAGATCGAGATTGAAGTGCTCAAAAGTTGCCAAGCTCAGGAATAGTTTCACCTATGGGTGTGGAGTCCACCAGGATTGGGGTTGAAGAGTCTTGGGGTTTGCAGAGACAATTGGAGACCAAGGACTCGAAATGAGCTCTGATTTCATCAGCGATTTTGACTTTTGAGTTGATGATCAGTAGCTAACAACTCATCGCTGCGGCTTGGTTTAGTCACCGTCAACTGCCCCACCATCCTCATGAGTTTTGCTCTCTTTTGAGTCTTGACCTTATTCTTTGACAACACTCTATATCTGTCTGTCTCTCTGTCTTGGTGTGATGGAATGGGAGGTGGGTGGGCAGGGTAGCATATAAAGTGTGAGAGGAAGTGTAAACTAAGGGCCACGTGAAGCGAAACAGCTTACCACAAAGTTGTAAAAGAGTGGGCAAGGGAAAGTGGAAACCCAACCACCGCTTTAGAATAAGAAGATGGGGCGGAACTTGCAGCAATCGGCTTACACAAACCAAGTGTGTGCTTGGGAGTAATGGGCCATTAACCTCCTAAAATGGCAAAGTTTGATACATCAAAGAAGACCCCCGCAAAGAGATTCTTTCAATGGTAAATTAAGTAGTGGAAATTTCCTCGTTAGAATCAACCAAAGTAGATAAAACAACTTGCATGGAGAGGTCTTGGTAGCTATCAAAACGACCGGAGAATCGATCATATCAATCATCCTCAAGACTTTTCAATAGTTGGAAAGCCCAAAAAATTTAATGATTGCTGACTCTTGTGGCACAACAGGCAACTACCAAATCCCAATTTGCTATCATACCCCTCAACAAAACTTCTCACTTGTCACCTCAATTTTTATGGGGCAAGAGCAAAGATCCACCTTTAGTCTAGGGTTGTAATGTTAAGGCCATATTTCCTCTGTTCGTATATGTGGACAAGGTTCAACTGAATTGAGCTTGGTATGGGCCTAGAACAATACGTATGTGCCCAATTCTCTTGCTTTATCAGGCCCCATTTTCTTGGTTGCGATCTTTGAACTTTTATCGCACTACAAGAAAAAGGTCTATTTGCGGCTATTTTTATTTTTGGCAATAGATTTATGGCCGCAAAAAGCCCATTTTTAAACTTTGGTAAAAAATTTGTGGCAATTATAAAAGTAGCCGCAAAAATCACTTATTTGCGGCTGTTTTTGTTCGCCGGAAAAAATGTAGCCGGAAAAAACCCGATCTGTAAAGCAATATTGTCATAACAAAGTGTCCGCCGTTATTATAGTTTTGTTACGGCGACTTTGTGTATTATTAAGGCGACTTAAAAGTCGCCTTAATAGATTTTCTACACTTACCCTCCCGCGCCTATTATTTTCCCACGATTCAGACATTTTCCCTCTCTTTCTCTCTCTCTCTCTGTCTACACGGGGGTTTTGGTTCTTGGTAGCGGCGCCGTCTTCTCGCCGTGGTCTCGCCACCGTCTTCGCTCCGTCGTCTCACCGTCGTCTTCTCGCCGGTGAGTTTCTTTTATGCTCCATCACTCTCTCTCGCTCTCTCTCGCTCTCTATCTCTCTCTGTCTCTCTCTGTAACTCATTCGTTTCTGAACGAAAACAATTGGTCGTATCGCTTGTAATTTTGGGGTTGATAGATGTATCTAGTTTAGTTGTTTTACGTTGTGGTCTTTGATTTTAAAATGTACCTCTCGTGATTTACACTTATGGATTTTATAGTTTGCTTATAAAAGGGGAAAAAATGGAAAAAGATTTATTTTTGGCTACTGGTTCTGCTTAAGCACGATTTTCCTGCAACATTGGTGCTTCAATCCTACAAATACACATGTAAATGCATATACAAAAACTCTGTAATTGTTGCTGCCATTTCGGGGAGGTAAAAGTTTGATAAAAATCAAAACTTTGATTTATAATGAAAAAAAGGAGTGGTAAATGGGATCCACATTGTTTGTGAGTGATAAGTTTTGCAGTTTATAATCATTTTAAGGGACTCCAATGCTCACATTGATTAGTTCTTTTTACTTTTTAAATTCATATGTGACTTGAGCTTTCCTTGGATAGTTACAGGACAAAACTTAATTTTCTTTCTTGTGAAGTGATGGAAAGCTAGACACAGAAAATTGGAACTAGAAACTTGATTTAAGTTTGCATGGTGATAGTTGATTACCATGGGGCAATAATTGCAACTACCATGTATCATTGCCTTATATCCATCAAAATAGATACCATTTTTATTAATGCTCAGAACCTGCAAACAAAGTTGTCAGATACGGGTATATCCCACATACTTCTCCCACGAATAACTTCACAGGAAAGGGAATATTAGTAACACCACACATCAGATTCTGGCATACTTTTTAGGTTGTTTCAATATCCCTACATTCATTGGAGCAAGCCTAAGCCATCCGATCACTTTGGAAGATCCAAGGCAGTCAACTGTACCTAATTAATGTAGGAAGAAAAACTAAAGATTGTGGACTATATATTGCTCACAAAAATTTGGCAAGACCACATATCAAGAGGCATATCAAAATTAAGGTCGACAAGTATGCACATGTTCTAGAAGGCTTTTCATTGGTTGAATAAGTAGCAAACATGGAGGGAAAAAGAGCAAGAAAGGAAAAATAAAAAATAAATCAATGCAATAAAAAGGGTAACTTTTATCGAATATGTAATGTGCCAGGAATTCCATAGATTCAAAACTTAAAATTATGCTAGCTTGAATTAAACACTGACAACACCATTCCATACCAACCTTATTGAGGTAATTCATCTGAGTGATGACACATGTAGCCACAGCCAACATGAAAAACCATGTCTCTGGATATATTAACAGATTCTTTCCCTCGAAAGTTAACTTTAGTGAAGTTCCAAGGGCTTTCACACTCATCACCTGTGCATATATGGGTGATTACACTAACGGGAAGAAGAAAAAAAGACTGCATGTGTAAGTTTTTTTTTTTTTTGTTTTTTTTTTTTAAAGAAAAGAGGATGAATACCAACACTTAGATTAAAATATTGAGTAACATGAACATCCAGATAAGAAAAGGTCTACCAATAAAATTGACTATCAATTAAGTCTTGTCGGAAATATATAAAAACTCAAGCTGCTCTAAAACTCTGATTTCATTGAAACAATCTCACCATCCAAACATACAACAACAGAAAATTCAAAACAAAATTGGGAAATAGATATAAAAACTATGCTTAGGAAGCATTCTCCTTTTTCAGTTTTGCGAGCTCTTGCCTTACCAGTCCAGCCCTCTTAATCTTTGCCAACATAAGTTTGAACCTATCAAAGTCAGTTAGAGAAGCCCTTCTCTTTTGAACAATTAACTTTCTGCCCCAGGAACTATTCTCCCACTTCTTCTTAACATCAGCTTTCTCCATAGCATCAAGCAATTCCTTCTTCTTAGGAACCCTCTTAATGTCAATTTTAAGGTCAGTGAGAGAGAGCCTCTTGAAATTCATTTGGGATCTTTCCATATCAGGGGCATCCACGAGAGCTTGGTTCTGGTCGATGACATCGACGAGAACAACGAGGTTGCCATAGTCTTCGCCGTAGTTGACGAGGGCGACCCTCCCGATCATTTCAACCAGCAGGGAAAGCAAAAAGCCCTCTGATAAAACCCATGGAAGGAATTAAATAAATGTGGTGCTGAAGTTGACTAGAAGGCCAAAATGACACCCATTGATCTCTTGAAATGTACCTCTCGTGATTTTGGCTTTTGGCTTATTCAATGATAAAGGATCTGTGAATATTTTTAATTTCTACACATACTCTAATCCTTGGATCCTCATGTTTATGCTGGTTCTATTTAAAATATGTGTCATCAATTAATATAATTAATGATAATAAAAACTTAAATTCAAAGTAGCATGAATATAGTCCTATAGACTAATAATATAACTTGTAGAGTTCGGGTTAACTGGAAGCATGCTACTTCAAATATAGATATACAAACACGACGAATTGGTACTATTATTTTCTAGTCAAGGTACAAAGGAAGATGTGAACAAAAAAAAAAAAAAAAACTGGACAGACCTACAATAATCTACCAATACTTGTCGAAAATAACTTCTGTATTAATCTATATATATATGTTTTTGTTTGTCAAAGTGTACAACATGCTTGCCCAAACAGTGCAAAGTTGCAAACTATGCCCATTCGTCCAGTTGGCCTAGTTTGGGAGAGTACAAACTAGTGAATTTGTGTGCATATTTGTTCATATTAACTTATGAAAATACACTAGATCAGATGGGGTTGAGGGGCATATTTAGAGGGGCATATTTAGAGAACATCCTAACATCGTCCATACTGGAAAATCACACTTTTTGAGGTGCTTCTTCTATCATAATTAGTTCCTCTTCACAATGAACTTCATAATTAGTTCTATCATAATCTGTTATATCTATATATAACTAACTAACTATAGATAGTTTAATTATGACACACGTAAGTAGTACTGCATGCATCCTTGTTTGAAACTAATTTTGGCTATATATGTACATTATTGACTAACTTTCATGCAAATTTACACATTGGTCGCTTGATGATCAAGGGATAACATTCCTTATTTCAAGCGATTAATTAAATATTAATCAAACCCCAAGTAAATATAAATTAGAAATTAAAGTTCAAATAGGTTGAAGAGTTCTATACGTACAAGTACTAAATCTTTCAAGTTTCAGAAGCTACCTGCACGTAAACTATCATAATAATAATATTCTAAAATATGTGTTAGACCAATTAAGTACTTGTATTAATCCAAGGTAAGCGTGCTAGGCCAATATTTATATATATATATATATATATATATATATATAAATGCCTCTATAACAAAATTTCCAAGAATACTTGGCTATGATCTATCTCGGTTGTTTCCAACTTCGTATATGCAGAAACTGATCAGGAATATATGTTGAATATGAGACAAGAAATGAGAACAAGCTATGATTAATTAATTAGACTTCTCTCGTAATTATTAATAGCTGATAGATAGCTACTTGTTCCTGTGTAGCTAGGCTTTTAACCATGCAGTAGGTCAAAAGGCTGAATTACTTTGGGTGTCCTGTTTTTAGTACTCATTGACATTGGTGGGGTGAGTAGCTTTATATAATTGAGCTTTATATATACTTTTTCAACCTAGTGTTTAAAAATGTGTTTAGCTTTTAAGCCTTTTATCTAGATATTATTTTTGCATTTGGTTCAGATTAATATATCTTCAGATTAATATTCAACTTTCCCTTTCTCAGTAATATGTTTCAACAATACTACTTGCCATGTTGGATTTTTCTGAAATGGAGTTTACTGTGATCAGAATCCAACAGTCACAAAAAAGAATCACCCCGTTGGCTGATTCCAAATAATTTGTAGGAGAAATCTTTAGATCAAGAGAATGCAGTACAAGTATATTGTTCTATTTCTATCTCTCCCACTTTTTCCTCTTCCCACGTTTTTTTTTTATTGATCTTACCAACTGACTTAACCTATGATTTACGTGGCATTGTGCATGTGGTCATTCCTTATTAAACAACTCTTGCACCTCTACTTATTTCTAGATGGACAAGAGTTGGATGCAAATCACTGATAGATTTGGATCTATGGAATATGCTAAAGGAGTGAAGGAGTTCCTTACCTTGGCCCAAACTTTAGCTGAGGGTGAGGAAATTCGTTGCCCATGTGTCAGATGTTCAAATAATTACTTCCTACCAATAAGCCAGGTAGAGAGACACTTGTTTATTAAAGGTATTGACAAGAATTACACGACATGGATTTTTCATGGTGAACAAGAAGATTTAATCATAAGTGATGATAATGATAATGTACATGATCCTGATGAAGAGGATGACTTCATTGATGACGTTGATGTTATGTTACAAGATATTCGGGCTGGGGGATTTCCTGATGTTCCCATAAGTGATTCATTCCATGCTACGGGTTCCACATCGGTCGATACCTTTTCTGATCGAACTTTCGACCAGCTGTTGGCTGATTCCCGGCGTCCTCTTTATGAAGGTTGTACAAAGTATTCTAAACTATCATTCACTGTCAAGTTGCTGCACATTAAAACACTTGGTGGTTGGAGTGTAAAGTCGTTCGACATGCTTTTACACTTGTTGAAGTCAGCTTTTCCCAATGCCCTTTTGCCAAATTCATATCAAGAATCACGTAACTTGGAAAAAGGGTTGGGCTTTACTTACACCAAGATACATGTTTGTCTGAATGACTGCATACTTTATTGGAGGGAAAATGTGGATAAAGATGAGTGCCCGAAATGTAAACTTTCAAGGTGGAAGTTCAGCAACACTAAGAAGAGACGAATTCCTCAAAAGGTTTTAAGACATTTTCCGTTGAAGCCAAGGTTGCAGAGATTGTTTATGTCACAAAAAACATCAGTTGATATGCGGTGGCACAAGGATCAGCATGTCATTCAGCAAGATATTCTAAGTCATCCTGCTGACTCTGAGGTGTGGACGACATTTGATCAAGAGCATGCTTGGTTCGCAGAAGATCCAAGAAATGTCAGGCTTGGTTTAGCTAGTGATGGTTTCAACCCATTTAATAATTTGGCTAAGCCTTATAGCGTATGGCCAGTGATTCTTGTCCCTTACAACTTACCTCCGTGGTTGTGCATGAAGGATCCATTTTTTATCACTTCACTCTTGATTCCTGGACCAAGATCACCAGGAAATGAAATCGATGTTTATCTTCAGCCTTTGATAGATGAATTGATTGATCTATGGGATAATGGTGTTGATACATACGATGCAAAGACCAAAGAGACTTTCAGATTGCATGCAGCATTGCTATGGACAATCAACGACTTCCCTGCTTATGGAAACCTCTCCGGGTGGAGTACTAAGGGGAAGATGGCATGTCCATCGTGCAAGGAAGAAACAGATTCGATGTGGTTGCCATATAGCCGAAAGCATTGTTACATGGGTCATCGCCGATTCTTGCCACCGGGCCACATCTGGAGAAAGAAAAAGACTATTTTTAATGGCAGTGCAGAGCATCGTGACCCACCTACAATGTATTCAGGAGAAGATATACTCATTCAACTCCAAAGTATTCCTGATGCAAATTTTGGCAAAGCCATAAAGAAAAGAAAGCGTACCACAGAGGAGTTCAATTGGACCAAGAAAAGTATCTTCTTTCAATTGCCATATTGGTCGACTATAAAGATTAGACATAATCTAGATGTAATGCACATTGAGAAGAACATATGTGACAACATCTTGGGAACTTTGATGAATATCTCTGGCAAAACTAAAGATCATCCTAATGCACGTCGTGACCTTTCCACTCTCAATATAAGGGAGGAGTTACACCTTATTCAGGATGGACAACGCATTAGTATGCCACAAGCATGTTATACGTTGTATGGAGCTGAGCGGACTGGTTTTTCTAATTGGTTGCACGGTGTGAAATTTCCGGATGGCTTCGCTTCAAACATTGCCAGATGTGTTAGTGTAAGTGACTGCAAAATCTCGGGGATGAAAAGTCATGATTGCCATATTTTCATGCAAAGATTACTTCCTGTTGCAATTTCTGGATACTTACGCCAAGATGTACGATTGGCACTTTTCGAGCTAAGCACTTTCTTCAAAGAATTGTGTGCTAGAACATGTAAGAAGGAAGTCTTAGAGCGGCTTCAAGCTGATATCGTCGTTATTCTTTGCAAGCTTGAGATGATTTTTCCGCCTACCTTTTTCGACATAATGGTGCATTTAGCATATCACTTGCCATGTGAGGCCCTGCTTGCAGGGCCAGTTCAATATAGGTGGATGTATCCTTTCGAGAGATATCTCGGAAAATTCAAGAGATATGTTAAGAATAAAGCCTACCCGGAAGGTTCAATAGCTGAGGCCTATATCCATGTTGAATGCTTGAATTTTTGTTCCATGTACCTCCATGATGTTGAAACTAGATTCAATCCTCCTGAACGTAACGTCGACGAAAGAGAAGAGGGTGTACGAGAGGGACTTGATGTTTTTTCACAGAAGGTGCGACCCATGGGTTTTGCATCACGTCACCAATTAGACGATGATGCTTTCATAAAAGCCAGATGGTATGTTCTTAATAACTGCACAGAGATTGGAGAATACCTAAAGTAAGTAACCAAACTAGTTACCAACTTAGTAACTTTCCATTCTCAATATACTACTTTATGTTGCATCCCCTACATATACTTATTAACTGTTACATGGGCTTTTGTCTAGTGAGCACTACATGCAAGTGAGTGAAGAGTATCCCAATAATGCCGATAGTATGCATGCTGCAAAATTTCCAGACTGGTTCAAGTCACAAGTATGCAAACTCATTTGGAAGTTCAGCCTTATTTCCTTTGGCCACATATGTTTGTTTAATGCGAGAACATGTATTGTTTTTACTTTATTTAATTCCTTATTTGAACTTGTGATAGATTCAAGCTAGGCGTGCTGATAATCCCGAAGAAGTTTCGGATGATCTATATGCTTTAGCATGTGGTCCTGACCCTTGGGGTGCGTCCTATTCTGGTTGCATAACCAACGGTATAAGATTTCACACAAAAAAACGGGAAGAACATCGTCGCACCCAAAACTCCGGTGTCATGGTCATTAGTGAACAACCAGGATCTGAAAAACTTGAGTTCTTTGGTAGACTAATAGACATTTTGGAATTCCGCTACATGGGTTGGCGTCGTGTTTACTTATTCAAATGTGAATGGTTTGACATATCTGATTCCAAACGAGGGATAAGTATGGAACCACATCTTACTAGTGTGAATATGTCACGGACAGCTTATAAGGACGACCCATTTGTTTTGGCGTCCCAAGCATCACAGGTATTTTACCTAAAAAATCGCAGCATCCGTGGGGAATGGTATGTAGTCCAAAAGGTCATACATAGAAATGTCTATGACCTTCCACGATCATCCCTTATTGAAGATGATGAATCTGATTCTAGTGACGTTGATGCATACCAAGAGGATAATTTTGGTGATGTTTACGTGAGTGTCCATGCTGATGACATCCCACTGCAAACAGACATGCACAGGTCGAATGTTGAACCGGAGCAGGTTGATGTTGACACATTGGTAATGCAAAGGTCTAATCGGGACCACTTTGAGCAAGGTTTTATCAATGACGATACCAGCGAAGACAATTCAGATCACAGCGCCGAACTAGAGGGTAGCATAGAAGAAGATAGTATCTCAACGGAGGATGAGATGAACTAGCGAATTGTGTACTGGTAATAACCTCGTGATTCCACATAACCCATTTTGTTTACTTTTTATTGATCCTCATTTCGCCACTAATTAATATCTCGTCTTTTCCATCGTTTCTTATCTAATGCAGGAAATAACCAAGTTGATTGCAGCGTGACAATATCTTATTGTATTGATGTTCTATTGAATGGATGTGTTCGCACCCTTTATGTATTTCTGTTGCATAGAAGACTTTTATCACTTTGGTAAAATTTTGTGTGTTGTGCTTGACAATATATTAGTTTGTTATTTTTCAAGAATTTGACAAAGTTTATTGGTATATTAAGTTATTGCAACAACTGAGGAATCGCCACACCCCTTTATGCCCAGAATTGGGCAAAGTTTATTGGTATAATTGTATATACTTAGTGTGATTGCAGGGAACATCTATTGGTTGCCTTCGCCTTGGATATGCCGATCGTTAAAAGAGGTAGAGGTCGATCACGTGGAGTGAGGGGTGGCCGAGGCCGAGGTAGATCTCAAAGAAATGATGAAGTTCAAGATACAGTACCCATTCCTGCCATTACTGCCCAAAATGATGCTTTATCAAGCTCAGATGACTGAACTGAGCCGCCTGATTGCGTCCTGAGCACAGAACCCAATGATATGCCAGTAGTTGGTTCACAAAGTGCAAACCCGGATGGTATATTTCTAATTTTCTGAGGTGTTGTTTTACATAGTATGTTAGTGGTTGCTTAATTTGATTGTTACACGATCTATATGATGCTAACATGTCAATTGAAAACATTAGTACCACCAAGCCAGAAGCATGGCCGAGGAGCAGCAAAAAGCACAGAGTTTGAGAAGTTACGAAAGCATGGAAAGATACCCTTGAGAATTAAGGATGGTGAGACTGCACCTTGTTGTGAAAATGCTACAATTTTTACTACAAGGGTTACATGGTTGGTTAAGCACCATATGGACTTGAGTCATGCTAGCTGGCATGCCGTTCCAGCTAATGAGAAGGAAGAATTGGTAACATGTGTTCATGTTAACTTGATTTGGAATTTCATACGTTTTCAAATAGAGTAGTTGAAATCCCAAGGTTGCTTATATTCAACTCGTAGCATTCTCTATAATTAATATGTTTGTTGTTTGTCCCTAGGCTGACTTCATCCTCGATTGGACCAAGAAGAATCACCGTGATACGGTTATGAAGACACTTCGGAAGCGGTTTAATCATATTCGGTATGATTTACATAAAACCTACAAGAAATACGAGAGTAATGAACAAGCACTCGCGAATGTGCCACCGTTGGTGACACCAACCACCTGGGTGAAGTTATGCGCTCGATATGCAAGCAAGGAGTATAAGGTAAGTTGGAAGTCAAATATTGAATTAACGTTGCTTTGATCAGAAGATTTTTTAAGCACTGTTTGATATTTGTTAAGCTTGGCATGTGTGATTGCTTTAATGTATATCATGTCTCGTGTGAGTGCAGCGAATGTCTGAACGAAATAAAGGTAATAGAGATAAGCAAGAAAACAATCACACGGCTGGACGAAGGTCATTTGTACGCCTAATGGAGATGAGGGTAAGTCAATTAAGGTCGACATGCAAGATGCACATCAATGAGAACTTAGTGTGATATAGTTTAAGTGTCTATTTAATTTAATTTGCTTGTATTGGCAGTTTGGGAATGAGGAGAATTTGGTAGATTTTTTTAAAGAAGTGAGGTGGTCAAAGAAAAAGAACAAATTTGTGACTCCCATTGCTGAAGAGAAATATGTGAGTGTTAAAGTGCTAGCTAAATTAATCTGGGTTCAATTGCTTTCATTATTATATGGTGTTGTCTAAATACAACCAACTTATTACCGAGTTTGTGATTTTCCAATGGTTAATAGCTGGAGATGGCAGCAAAGATGTCAGAGCTGGAGCCGGAGAAGAGGACTAATGAGGCTGCAACAACAATCTTTAAGGAAGTTTTGGGCCAAAGATCAGGGTATGTAAGGGGGCTTATCGAGATGGTTATCCCGGAGTCATCTAGAGAAGCAGCTGATGCCCAAATAGCGGAATTAACTGAACGTGCAGAAAGGTTTGAGAAAGCTGCTTCAGATTATAAGGGCCAGCTTGATGACTTACGAGCGAATGTACAAATGCTAATGGAGAGACAAGTTGAATACGACAAGTTCATGGAGAGATATGAGTCAGAGCGGCAGACGCAAGGAGAGTCTCATAGAGAGACTCAGGGACCTGCATAGTTAATATTTGGCCATGAACCATTTTTTGTGAATTTTGATAAGGAGATGAAGGTGAAAGTAATATACTTTTCACAAAATGCCTCCTACTTAGTTAATATTTTGTTTAGGGTCTAATGGTGTGGGGTAGGTAGTGTAAGGTTAGGTTTTGTGGATATTTTGTAGCTTATGCCATTGTACATTTCTGTTGCCACCAACTGCTCACATGGAAGTTATTGGTCATTGGATGTCAGGTCAAACTACTACAACAAGGTAAGTAATGTCCTACACCCATAGGCTTTTTTATGGTCTGATTTGAATTCTTAACGATTATTATTGCATA
The DNA here is from genome assembly GCF_018687715.1 of Carya illinoinensis. Classification (NCBI taxonomy): domain Eukaryota; kingdom Viridiplantae; phylum Streptophyta; class Magnoliopsida; order Fagales; family Juglandaceae; genus Carya; species Carya illinoinensis. Next base: position 1,679,397 of record NC_056752.1, read on the forward strand.
CTTATTTGCATGTTATGAGGGACATCGATTGAATAGTTTATGACAAGAAAATCATCCCTCTTTGGTGCTACTGCAGTTTTTATTTCTCCTAAACCATCTGGAAACCTATGAAGTATATATGAGGCATATTTCGTATCTCTTCCTTTTTTTGTATCACTTAGTATCTCTTTGATGAATATTTCCTTGTTAAGAGCTTAAAAATTCTATCGATTAGTATTATAGACTGACTATTTGGTTTTATCAATGAAGCGTCGGACGATGGTTTCCAGGAAAATGACGAGTAAGAAAATTCAGATGAAGAGGATAGACAACACCACAACATGGCAGGTGACTTTCTCTAAGAGGAGGAAGTGCATATTTAAAAAAGGCAGCCCAAGGTTTCTCTCCCTCTCTCACTCCTCTTTACTTATAGGGGAACATATATCCTATTTATTAGAGTAAAGTAAGTACGTAGTTGACTATGATTTATGAAGATTGACTTGTTCGTGCATTCACTAATTGGTTGAAAGAGAGCTAGATGCTTAATTGGCCAAGATTTATTTTTCTCTGTTTTGTTGGTAAAGTTTCTAGAACTGATGGATGCTATAGGTGAGAAGTGATTGCTTTGCATACAGAGTTTCTGGTGATAAAGAATGGTGTCTCCCTACACAGGATTAGATATAGTTTTACTTATATGTGTGGGTGTTAGTTCCGAACAACAACAAGCTAACCACTGCAATTTGAATGAGTATTTAAGAATTAATTTCCGGCTAATATCAGAATATAGCTGATTAATAACCAGTCACCATCCAAATTTTTCCTGACTTCTGAATCGGTTCAAACCCAAGTTGGCCTCCATCCAACTTTTCCATTTTAGTCATGCGATGATTAAATAATTTATGTTCATTTTCAGATTAGAAATCAGCTAAATTATTCCCAGCTGTCTTCATTGTATATATGGGTTAAATCAAGTGAAAATATTGAATAGGTTGTCTTTTGATTATAATTAATGTTGATATTAAATGTGGCCGTTGACCAACAAATACTTCAAACTTAGGAGTGTAGTCTTCTGCTTGCTTTTCTTTGCTTTTAATCATTCTCTTGTCCGGGTCAGAAGCATCAAATAGTTGCAACATATAAAACATAACTGATGATGCAACTTAGACCAAGTCTTCCCACGTTTTTAGAAAGGCTTGTTCAATGTCCACTTGATGCAAAAGGAGACAAGCCAAACTTGCACTAGCAACCACCAATCAGTAAAGAACACATGAAGCATCCAACCTTTTAAATCCCATGTTATCTCAGGGATGCTATGAGCTGAATAATGGTTCTTGATACGAAGATCCAATTAAATAACTCAGTATGACTATCTATTTGATTTGGAACTTAACGTTTTTGAGACCCATGATTATCTTGTGATACATATGTGATGATTGAAATCAATTAGGTAGCAGAATATACTGCATTCTATGTTACATTTCTTTTTATAAAAACTATGCATGGGGAAATTTATTGCTACATCGTTAAAAAATCTGATTAGAAAATTCTTCACATACTTGGTATAGAAAACATGTACGTTTGAAAATAACAACATTGTTGAATACTTTGATTTATTGCATTTTGCATTCTATTTGGTTGTGCATGCTAGCTAGCTTGTGTTTGATGACATCTCTAAAAGCTCATGACTTATTTTTTGTTCTTGTTTCTCACAGGATTGAACCAAGATATCAAGAAATAGCGCAAAAACATTTCATAAGCTGTCAAAGATTGATGGAACAGCTAGCTAAACCCATATAGAATTACTTTCACTTGTAAATTTTTGTTACATTGTGATATGTTGGATGGTTTTATGTAAAATTTAAAACAATGGCAGTGCAATGGTTAAGCTTTACATATGTACTTTGAGGTTATATGAATGATGTTTCAAGCAAAAATGAATTTCTCTATATATAGTATTTTTTAACTTATTAACTTGCTTTGTTTATTAACACGCAAGTATTCAGGGAAAAACAACGTATGAATGTACAAATTAAACAGGGACTGCTTCCAAACATTTCCGGCAACAATATTTCGCCGGAATAAATTAAATAACACCAAAGCTTCACTATTTCCGGCTACAAAAATAGTTGCAAATACTTTTTTCCGGCGAAAATATATAGCCGGTAATAAAATTGTCAACACCAATCCAGCACTATTTCCGGCTATAAATGTAGCTGCAAATACAAATTTCCAGCTAAAAATATATAGCCGGAAAATACGTGGGCGACTAAAAACTAGCCAATATCTATTTGCGGCTTAAAAAATTTTGACTCTAATAAGTATTTCCAGCTAAAAAATATAGCCGGAAAGTATTTTTGGCTATTTATGATGGATATTGGCAAAAGTTATTGCGACAACATTTTATTTATTTGCGGCTATTATTATTGTCGGAAATAATATGTATTTCTGGCTATTATAAAAGTAGCCGGAAAATGTTTTACTTGGCTCTTTAATAGCGGCTATTCCGTGGCGACTATAAATAGCGGGTAATAAATAATACCAGCGAAAACCGTTGTTTTTTCCGGCTACTGTACCCGCAGGAAATGGAGGAATTTCTTGTAGTGTCGTGAATACTGGCATGCCAAAAGTGAATATGTTGAATACTGGCAACCCGTGAACTTATACCATCTTATATACTAGTAATCCGTAAATACTGGCATGCCAAAAGTGAATATCTTGAATGGAAGTTTTGTGCACATTCGAAGTAAATTTGAATTCCTATACTTTTTGTTGATAAACCTGGAATAGGTAATTAGGTATACTTGCATAGAAAGATTTGTTTAAATAAATTGAAGCTCTTGACAAGAATGACAAACCAGCTTAACATATATAATTAGTTTCAGCGGGTCCACTTGAATTTTGACTGATTCTTCACTGCAGAGCATTCAACAGAATTTGCATACAAAATTTTTTTTACCAGTCATTGTAGTCAAGCATCCAAAATATATTTTTGTTTTGATGCGTCTATACATGAAGATAGCCATCATAGTTGGAAAAATTGTTTTGCTTTTATCAGTCTTCTTCGTTGAGCGTCTTGAGCATATATTGAGGTCTAGCAAATTGCAGAGAGACAAGGTGTCACAACGCATGCTGTAAGGAAAACACTAAATGGCCAAATGGCCTTATAATTCGGAGAATTTGTCCGGCTACACCCTAGCTAGGTGGGTGTGTGGGTGTAGCACGACTCATGCTGTAAAAGTAGTAAAAATGTTAGGTTAGATTTGGTCACGAGTAATGCTAGATATAGTTATATCTTGTTCAAGCATTGTGCACTTATTTTGAAATGAGTGTGGCACGTCTACTATTAAAAGATTATTTTTTTTTTGTGTTAATTTCATATTTATTTTTTTTTTCAAAAGAAGAGCACGACACTTATGTACTCTATGACTGTAAATATCATTTCTCATTATCCATTGGAAGTGAAAATATAACATTACATATATTGTTTAGATAAATTTGAGGCATTTCACTAAGGTCTCATTTGGATATTGAAATAAGATGAAAAATTTGTGAATAGTAATAAAATAGTTTGAGTTAAACTGTTTTATTAGGTTTTGGGAAAGGAGAAAGAAAAAGTTTAACAAAAATATTATAAAATTAAAATATTGTTAGAATATAATTGTTTAATATTATTTTTATTTTAGAATTTGAAAATTTTGAATTGCTTTTTACGTTTTGTTTAGAAATTTAGAAAAATTATAATGAGTAAGTAATTATTAGATGAAAAAATTGAATATTTAAAATTGAAAAATATTTATATTTAAGTGATGTTTGGAAAGGAAATAAAATGAGATAAAATATTTGAAAAACCGATTCCGAATATGGCTCTCAGCTCTGTCGGATTTTTTTTTTTTTTTTTTAAATTTTGCAGTCAGAGTTGGAGGTGTTGTTGGATTGACTTCGACTCTGACTTTATGCTCCAACTCCAACTCCGACTCTGAATCCGATTCCGATATTGTACATATATTATAAAAATATGTATTTATCTATATATTTATCATAGAGTAATGTTATACTTCATATTCTCATTCTGTTTTTATCACACTATGTAAGATGTTGTATATTTATCATCTTTGGATGATAAAGAATCATTTAATAAAGGATCATCCAACAACAAAGTTATATTTTGATCAAAATTTAACTAGATTGCATAAAAAGTAGCTATAGTGGACTCAATAAATCTACAATATTTTTAGTTTTGATCAACTTCACTGACTAAATCTATTGAGCCTCAACTGCTGACCAAATATTATTTTGGAATAAAAAATTTCCTCCCCTTCTTGCTTTTCGATTCTTACCTGCTGCATTTTCTAGTATATGTTTCTTAAACTGCATTTAATCATTTGCGTAGCTTTTTAGTTTAATTTGCATCTATACTATACTTGAAAAAATATACTAGTTAAAAAAATATGACCATTGTAAAAAAAAGACTGTTAGAAAATCTTATCCATTGAAATAATGTGAACGCTAGGAAATTAAGGTGTAATTTTTTTAATAATATCGAATAAATATTCAAACTTAAAGATCAAAATTGATAGATTTGTTAAGTCTGTTATTTGATATTATTAAAAAGTGACTAGTTAAATTTATAAAATGAATTTCATAGTCAAATTTTGGCCAAATTTTATTGAATCTACTACTAATATTCTAATACGTGAATACTGGCATGCCAAAATTGAATATCTTGAATGAGAGTTTGGAAAACTCTATCTTCAAGCATCATGGCGGACGAACTCGGGGACAAAACACAGTCTAGCACGCCAGCCCAAAAATAAAACGGTGCGTTCCAATATGGTCGGGAGATAAAACAACACCCAAATGAAACGGTGCGTAAAAAACTTCTGAGTGATGCGCTGCGTTTTGATTTCCTTCTCCATGAGGTAAAAACTCCTCAACGTAAAAATACTGAGACAACGATCTATGTGAACAAGAGCTTGATTCTTCAATTGGGAGAACACCCAGATGCAAAACGTTGAAGATTGTGAGGAAAACAATTGAAAGAAATGGACTCGAATGGTGCAAAATTTGGATGCAATGTGGTTACCACCCACGAGGGCCACACAGATGCTTCGGATTCTATACCAAAGGAAAAACAATTGCCTCATCCTCTGTGTATTTTTTCATAAGCTGTGGTTATTCTTCACCAACCCAGATCAGAGGCGTTTCATATTTTAAATTCTACGCAAATGTCTTGTAAAAAATTATCAAAAGTCTGAAACTCAACCACTGTCACAGACTTGAGTAGGCAAAGAAATGGTTGAGAAAAATGAGAAAGAGAGAGTGAGAGAGAGTTGGATCGAGGAAACTCAAAAAATGTGTATAACTTTGATGGAGAGAAGAATTTATTCGGAGAGAAGAGTGGCAAGGAGGTAGGAGATTAGTTGTGCATGGTCATATGCAGGTGAAGGTGTTTACTTTATCGAAAAATTTAGTTATAAGCATAATTGTGCATTAATATGTGCACCAATCAAATGTGATTGGTCAAAAAGTTGATTTGATTGAAAACAGTGCTAATTTAAATTTTAAATATGAAGTAATCAGTATTGGTACGCAGATTAGTATACGACTTTGCTTGTATGTAGCAAAATTCTTACTTTATTTAAGAGTTAGCATGGCGTGTGGGAGTAGAGTTTGAGTTCTGTGATTCTTTCAGAAGATGTTTTCTTTCTTAAAAAAGTGCTGATGTCAAATTCGTGGGCCGGTGGTGCACAGTCTCTCGCCTGCATATACATGAAGAAAATTTTTTTTCTTACGTAAAAATAAAGTCGCGTATTAATCGATATATCAATACTGATTTTTTCATATTCAAAATTTAAATTAGCACCATTTTTAATAAAATCTACTTTTTGACCAATCAAATTAAATTGATATACATATTAATGCGTATTTATACTTGCAATTAGATTTTTTTTTAATTTTAAAAATAATACTAATTTAAATCTTAAATATAAAGAAATCAATATTAATACGCAGATTAATATGCGACTTTACTTTAAAAGTTAAAAAAATACATGAAGAAGAAAGCTGAGGAAAGTTTCAAAAGGCTTTCAACACGGGAAACCATGTGTTGTGAGAATTGACTTGATGCTTTACTACATAACCAAGCTCTTTTCCAATCGTTCGAGTCTAGATTTTTGTGAGAAATACCCTTGTGCTTTCCTTTCATTGGTCAACCACTGTCAACACACTTTAGTCCTCATTTGCATGCCGAGAATTATGTAAATAATAATAAAATAATTTATAAATAATAATGATATTGTTTGAAATAAAGATAATTTATAGAGTTTTAAAAAATAAAAAAGAAAAAATTAAATAAAATATTATAAAATTAAAATATTATTAAAATATAAATTTTTAATATAATCTTTATTTTAATGTTTGAAAAAGTTAAATATTTTTTGTGTTTTGTTTATAAGTTTAAAAAATTTATAATGATTACGAAAAGTAAAAAATTTGAAAATATTTTTTTTGTTAAGTAAGAAAGACACTTTTAGTCATCCAATGAAATAGGCAAAATTTATGTACATAGGTAATATATAAAAGAAACATCTAATTATATTATAGAAGCAGACCCTTCATTAGGTACAATAACGGAAAATTATTGTTAAGGTATTGTTTATGTTTAAATAATATTTAAATGTAAAAATAAGATGAGATGAAACTGTAAAATCAAACGGGGACTTAAAAAGACATTTTCCTTGCATTTCTGTTGAAGTCCTATACGAGTTCCTCCTACCATTTTCCTTTTGCTTGCTGGATGCAAAAGCTGAGAACAAAAAATAAAAAACTATAGGAAGTAGGAAGACTTTTCTTACGTTGAAATGTCTCCGACCCCAATCCCACGAAAGGTTGATGGAGACATTTCTTACATCTTCTTTTTCCCTAAGCTGCCAGCCATCACATTTGGCGTTATATGCTAGACTCTTATCCGAACAGAGCATATACCCTGCAGAGTGCAGACGTCTAAGTCAACAATAAACTTTCTTCTAAATCCCGTGTCCTAAATTTTGATCATTGCCAGCCATTGTTTCTTCCTCCTCCTATGCGGCTAAGGTTCACTTCCGTCTCCCACTGAAAAGAAGATCAAAAGAAAAGGGTGCAATTCCTACCCCTTGTCCATGGAAAAACTTCATTTTTTCATGGTTCTCTTCCTGAATCTCCAATTTCCTTCATTTCTACTTCTCTCATCAGCTTCTGCTCTTCCCACCAAGTACTTTATCAATTGTGGATCGGTATCCAACATATCTTTGAGTGGTCGGGAATTCGTGGGTGACATGAATTTGGGCTCCTTCTCTTTTGGATCAAGTTCTGCTATCAATACTATCACCACCAACTCATCAACAGATAGCTCTCTTTATCAAACTGCCAGAATTTTCAAAAACCAAGCTTCATTTGATTTTCATATCACTGATTTTGGCATTTATTATGTTCGTGTCCACTTCTTTCCGTTTTCCTCCGGGAGGACTAATCTGGCCGATGCCCACTTCGATGTTTCAGCCTTTAATTTCTCGCTGTTGTCAAACTTTCGAATTCAAGACAATAGCAACTCACCTTTGATTAAAGAATACTTACTCACTATCAATGCAACCAAATTCAGCATCCACTTTACTCCTCGGAGAAAATCTTTTGCTTTTGTAAGCGCCATCGAAGTCTTTCTTGTTCCAGATCAAGATTTCGTCGAGGATGACTTTGATCTAATTACTCCCAGTGGCCTGAGCAATGATAGATACTATGGTGTACGATCTCAGGTTTTACTTACAATCCGCAGGGTCGATGTTGGAGGTCCACAGAATAGCGACTCACTCTGGAGGAATTGGATACCGGATGATAAATATCGACTCCCAGGAGAATCTGGGAAACCCTGTGTTCGTTATGAAGGTACGCTTCACTATAATGTTTGTTGGAATTCACCCCCCTAGGATCTACCTTTTGCAGGAGTAACAAGAAAAATAGAGAAATAATAACAACACAAGAAATTTACGTGGAAACTCCAAAACAGGAGAAAAACCACCAGACCCAGAGAAGAAAATACACTATGTGAAAAATTATTACAATCACATAATTTCTCTCCTCACCCCAAACACACCCACAAAGCTTTCTCCACTAGCAAAACTTTAACTCACACCTCTTCCCATTTTACAAAAATGGACAATAGAGGAATTTAACTAGAGTCAAAAGTTACTAGTTAAGCATTTGACTGGTGCCCTTAAACTAAGAGGCTAAGCCTCTTATTTATAAGCCTTGAGAGCTTGCTCCTTACCATTTCCCACCCATGTGGGACTAACCAAAGGAGCAAAAAGTCTAACAATCTCCACCTTGCGACTTTGACTGGTCCCACAGCCAAGCTCCACCTCAATGAAGATCTTCATAGCTTCCGCTATCATGCTTCACCATAAAAGCATACACACTCAGAATAAACCAATTCCAAGCATTTCACTTCGGCCCATGTCGAAAACAACCTTGCTGAAAATTATGGTGTAACTTCCACATTTGGCTCTCCTGGAAGTTCATCAGCCATCGACATGAATTTCCACCACACACCCTGCATTAATGCCAAACCAATGCCCGTGTGCAAACTTGTGGACCTGCTAATATTAACACATCCTCTATCATGACAACTTTGGGAATTAGCAACATGCCATAAGGATGTACATGTCTCCTTTTTCATGGAGAGAGACATAACATTAGCATCAATACCAGTATCTCCATTTACTGACTTGGAGCCATTTGCCGAACCAGCTCCTTGTACTAGCCGTTTCACCAGTCGCTAGAATCACTGCTGACTTTAGGGGTTGATCTGCCCTTCCACACCTTGTGTAAACCAATTTCTCCACCTTATTCCTAACATCGTCTTGATGAATTTTTACTGTAGAAATGAATAGTACCTCACTAAGTCAGTTCCCAGGAAAGATTGGAGGGTCACAATGGACACACTTAAAATTTCCAATCTCCTAGACAGAACCTCATTAGACTGTACGTATCTACACTACCACATCAAAACTCCACCCCACAAAAAGAACCTAGTGGCTCTGATACCAATTGTTGGGAATTTGGACCTCCAAATTCACCCCCCTAGGATCTACCCTTTGCAGGAGTAACAAGAAAAATAGAGAAATAATAACAACACAAGAAATTTACGTGGAAACTCCAAAACAGGAGAAAAACCACCAGACCCAGAGAAGAAAATACACTATGTGAAAAATTATTACAATCACATAATTTCTCTCCTCACCCCAAACACACCCACAAAGCTTTCTCCACTAGCAAAACTTTAACTCACACCTCTTCCCATTTTACAAAAATGGACAATAGAGAAATTTAACTAGAGTCAAAAGTTACTAGTTAAGCATTTGACTGGTGCCCTTAAACTAAGAGGCTAAGCCTCTTATTTATAAGCCTTGAGAGCTTGCTCCTTACCATTTCCCACCCATGTGGGACTAACCAAAGGAGCAAAAAGTCTAACAATGTTAATGGAGCAAATAATTATTCTGCATCGGATCTTGTCTACAAGACATGTCGAGAATTGAACTTAGATAGCAGCAAAGGGTCATCAAATTCTTCGAAAATAACATGGCGTTTTGACGTGAGTAGGAGCGCCACGCATCTGGTTCGGCTGCACTTTTGCGATATTATCAGTAAAAATGCTAGTGATGTCTTCTTCAATCTCTTTTTTTATGGTGAATTCACTCACATGATCTCTACAAATAACATTAGTCAACTGTTGGCTGCTCCACTTTACTATGATTTGGTGGTTGAATCAGATGACTCGGGATCCATGGATATTAGTGTTGGGCCTAGGCAGGATTCTAAAAATAAAACTGCCTATCTGAATGGGGTGGAGATTATGGAGTTTATGAGGGAGTCTAGTTTGGTCGATGTTCCCGGTAATAAAAATAGGAGGCATATTTATGTTATAGTTGGTACCGTATGTGGTGTGGCCTTTGTCTTCATTGTAATGGTGCTGTTCCTTTTGGGTATAAAATATAAGAAAGCAAAGCAAGGTGATGATGGTGTGGGTTCATGGCCAGTTTTTCATGGAAAAGATACTACTCGTAAAGGAAGAGCGAATGCATCTTTTATTCGTAGTTTAAACTTGGAGTTAAAGATGCCTCTTCTTCAAATACAAGATGCCACTCATAACTTTGACCCCAAACTATTGATAGGTGAGGGTGGGTTTGGGAAAGTCTACAAGGGGACTCTTCAGAATGGAATGACAGTGGCGGTGAAACGAAGCGATCAGAAACATGGCCAGGGCCTTCCGGAATTCGAAACAGAAGTCTTGGTCTTATCCAAAATTCGCCATCTTCATCTTGTTTCCTTGATTGGATATTGCGAAGAAAGGTTTGAGATGATACTGGTGTATGAATTCATGGAAAATGGGACATTGAGAGATCATCTCTATGATCCAAATGAGAAGTCTAAGAGATCATCTAAAAGGTCTAAATTGTCTTGGAAGCAACGTCTTGAAATTTGTATTGGTTCAGCAAAAGGTCTTCATTATCTTCACACATGTTCGCATGGGGGAATAATTCATCGTGATGTCAAGTCAACAAACATTCTTCTGAATAAGAATTATGTGGCTAAAGTTGCTGATTTTGGTCTTTCAAAATCAGGCCCCAATGATCCAGACCATTTTAGTGTTGGCATCAAAGGTAGCTTTGGTTATATGGATCCTGAATATTTTAGATCCTTTCAGTTCACGGAGAAATCTGATGTCTACTCCTTTGGTGTAGTACTTCTTGAAGTCCTTTGTGCTAGACCAGCTATTATTAACTCAACCAAGAGGGAGGAAATAAACCTAGCTGAATGGGGGATGCTCTGGCAAATGAAAGGACAACTTGAAAATATTATCGATCCATTGTTAGTGGGAGGCATTAACCCTGATTCATTGAGAAAGTTTGGTGAAACAGCTGAGAAGTGTTTGAAGGGTGATGAAGCTAACAGGCCTACAATGCGTGATGTGATATGGGACTTGGAGTATGCATTACAGCTTCATCAAACTGCTGTGCACAGAGAACCGCACGAGGACACAACAACAAATGCCTTTTTTGTTGAGCTGCCTTTGCTTAATAGCATCCCTGATTGGGAGGATAATGATTTGTTGATAGGAGGAGAGGTCGATGGTTCCGATACAACCGATGGTGGAGTGTTCTCTCAGCTGAGGGTTGATGCTGCCAGATAATCCTCATCCACTGTTTTGAGGGTTTGGTCCTGTCTTTTTTATTCCTTTTTTCCGCAGCCCTTTTCAACTGTATTTTGATGTGTTGCTTCGTTTGATATTAGTGTAAAGGATACCGTGCAGTTAAACTTATGTTTATGCTTATGCTTCAATTCGGTTTCTTTCAATGGGCAGAGTGAAAATTGTAGCTGAGAGACAATAAACGTTATGATGTTTATCTGTTAGAAAATGTGGAACCTTCTTTGGGAAACAAGAAAGTTTAAGAAAAATTGAAACTGTCATGCTCATCTACTCGCAACATTGAAGCAATTTATCTTCATTTTTCACTGATTGGATTTAGTGCAAAACTGAAGACTGACATGACTGTAAGGTGAGGCTGTATCTCCTTATGCTAAATCCTTGAACCTAATTTGCCACCATCACTCGTTCGGCTAACCGCTTTGTACGGCTCGGTTAAATTATTACCCAGGAATAGAACGTACATCTCTTTTAGTTTTCTAGATTAGGTATCAATTATTTTTTTGAGTGATACTAAATACAGATATAAAGTGTGTAAATATTATATAGTCATTTAAAAAAATAGTAAGATTTATTATTAAAGAATTAATTTTTTTTATATATAAATTTTGTATTTATTTATTTTATTTTTAAAATAATTATACAATACCTACGGACTCACGACTATAAATGTTATTTCCCATATTCCAGAGCACCAATATCGATTTTAACCATTTCTTTACTCTCTTATGGGGGCTCCTCCTGACTCTGCCTTTCTACTCACGCTGCCTTTCTTTACGAAGTAGATGGAATAATTGTTGGTACATTTAAAAAAAAATATTTTTCTAACGATCCTATTTTTAAATTTGTGCCGTTGGATTAAAGGATTGATATGAGATTTTATTTAATTGCGTGCCATTGCAGATTTTGTAGTATTAATATATTGTAATTACGGCTTGAAAGTCGTTTGAGTCATTTGTAATAAAATTGATTTATTTAAGTTCTGATTAGATAATAAAATGTTTTATTTTATCTTATCTCATCATTATAATTTTTTCAAATTTTTATATTAAATATAATAAATAATTCAAATTTTTTAAATTTTAAAATAATAATAATATTAAAAAATAATATTTTAAAAATATTTTATTTAATTTTTATATCAATTTTCATAAAAAGCCAAGCCAAATGCATAAAATGATGAATATGTGTAAATTAGAGCTGCATTGGTCTCGACAAACGAAAAATGGGGAGTTTTGAGCTACAGGGTTTCTATATTTTCCTTCAAATTTGAAGGGCTACTATACACTCATCAACCGATTATTTTACTACATTTTAATTCTCAATCGCTATCCTTTTATTTTCCCTCTCTCCTTTTCCTCCCCCCGCCTTTTCTCCCTTTCTGGTTCTTTGCAGTGCACCCTAACCTTCTGGCCTCTTTTCACTTCTTCACACTGAAATCAAATTGGTTGTAGAAAACCAGTTTCTATTCATCAAAATTTTGCGCGAGCTTCTTCTCCGAAGGCATCCCGTGTGTTTTCTCTCCCCCTTTCTCTCGTTCTCTCGTTTTCAAGCTCTGCACCGCTTCTTCCTCCCTACGATTCTTCACGTAGAATCAGAGTGAGGCTTTTCACTAGGTTGGTCTCCTCTCAGGTTCGTGGGACCTCAACTCAGATTTCAGGTTCTTCTCATGCCAAAGATTTCAGGCTTTTGGGCATCTTGAATCTGTTTTTAACGAGTATTTTCAATAGATATCTAGCATTCGATTGTTTTTAACGAGTATTTCGCTAGGTTGTTTTTTTCTTCTTTTCAATTTTACTCGCGTGTCATGTGCATAACTGGATACTTTTCAATAAATATCTAGCATTTGATTGTAATCCTTGTAGTCTCACTGCACTTACATTTGATCTGTTTGGTTGTCAAGAATATGGAAGAAGTGAAAAGAAATGAAATGTGATTTAGAGCCCTGTTTTTAAAAAATTGGCTTTCACAGGATTAAATTGCCACTATAACTAGTGCATATAGTGGTATGAGGCTCAGTTAAGTGAAGATTTTACTTTGTTGAGTTCCCAACATCAACACGTCTTAAGTTCATTTCTTTTTTTGTTTCACATTATCTCAGTATTCTTATATTAATGAATAGCATAATATAAACTACCCTCAGATCCAAGCATGTTGCATGTTTGATTTCTGTTCTCAGAGAATTGACTCTCTCCCTGATGCCATTCTTTAGCATATCTTGTCGCAGATAAACACTTAGATATTCTTGCCCCGCTGTAAATGTCCTTGTTTGGGATCTTATGGGCTGAGTGTTCATCAATAAGATATCCTGCTGTAGCTACTTCAATAACATTTGTGTTTATATTTGTACATAATCTGAATGTTGGAAATGTTATTTATTAGCTCATTATATTTCTGCATTGAATCTAAGATTCTGGAGATATGCAGTAGACTGCTAGTTTGGGTTTCAAAATGGTCAATTTTTACCTGCAATATTTAATTTGAATGTTGGCTATATTAAGAAATATATATTGATGGTCCGGTTAATTTTCTCTCAAGGTATTGATGCCTTTTGGCTATTAATCTGGTAACAATATTGGCTATTAACAATAATTTAAGTATCAAATTAAATTATTAATGTATATATGGTTAGTGTAATTGCAAAATATGAACAAAATTGAAGATAGCTTTGATGAAGCCATGCTCTTAGTGACAGAAAGATAGCTCCAGCTCAAGAAACCCATCAATGTTTGATTCATTATGATTTTTGACAATTTCTTTTAAAGGCTTAGCCATTTTAGCTCATTGTTCCGTGAGATAGCCGTTTCAACTCATTATTGTGTGTTAACTTATGCAGGGTTCATTTCTTCGGTTTCTTCTTCAATAAATGTGTCATTACACTGTGTAATTATCAGCAAGCTTTACCTTTGGTTCAGTCAGACGCTATGCATTAAAAATTCATACTAATTCTACTAGTTTTTGTGTGATATTGGAGAGATTCCAAATAAAAGAGATGTGTTTTTTATGGAACTTTGGGCTCAATTACATATGCAGGGTTAGTTCAAGTCATAATCATTGGGCTGTTGTATCTTGAAAGGGACAAGCCAAGATGAGGTATGCTGCACTAGTGTTTAAACATTATTTACTACAGAAGGCTTGAATCTCCTTAAAGAAAGCGAGATTTCCGTGCTCAGTCCAACCGGCTTTGTTCTTTTTTGTTATTTGTTATTTCAGTTTCTTGTAATTTATTTTGTTATTGTTATTTTTCAACAACAATTTTAAGGAGATTCAAATGGACTTTACAGTTTAAAAATCTAATGATAGCATCGGAGATCTCAACAAGCCATTTCGCTTCAAGGGAGCCCATTTCAAGCTGTGAAAGTGCAAAGTGCTCTTTTATCTTTGACTACTCAATGTCTCCTATGTGCTCATGGAGAAGAATCCAAACAAGACCGACAAAATGACAGAAGAGCAACACAAGGCTCATCAAGATAAGGTAGAAAAAATACATAAATGATGAGTATAAATGCCAATGCTATCTTTTGAATTGTCTTATGAATCATTTTTATATTATTACAATACTACTTACTCCACTACATTTAGGGGTGTAAAAAAAATTTGAAAAATTGGTTTGGACCGGCTCTGTTTAGAACCGGTTTTCATAATGGGAAAACTGGTCGGAATCGATCCGGTTCCAATTCTAAGCTTTTTAGGACCAGGTTGGACCGGTTCCATTTAATATGTATTTTAAATTATTTTTTTAAATACTATATAATATTATATAGAATTTTTATAGATAATATATAATAATATAAATTATAATTATATATAAGATAATATTATTATAATTTATAAAATAAAAATTTAATCTTAAACATGAAAATTTAATTGATCATATACTTTAAACATAAAATATATATATTAATAACATTTTATCATAAAAACCACTTAGAATGAGAAAAAATACTTAAAAATAAAATTGATAAATCACAAAATTGGTAAATAATAAATTAATTTAAAAATAAACTGAAATTTTAAAACTTTAAACTGAAATTGATAAATCACACCAATATTTTTTTATTACTTAAAATCAGTTTAAAATTGAAAAAAAAAAGTCCTAAATATCAAAAGATTTGAATTTATATACCAAAATTGTAAATAAGATTACTAAAATATTATTTACCAAATAAAGAAAGAAAATCACTCAAGTTTTATTAATTTATTATCAAATTTTTATGGCCTAATAAATTCTCCATATATATATTTTTTTGAAAAGCACATAATAAATTAGTAAATTAGTAATACTAATATACATTAGTATATTAAAATTTACATTTTACGGCATAATACTAATAGTATGTCTATACTACATTACTATTATTCTTAATAATATACTTTAAGTCTATATATAAAATACTAAATTAGTATATAAATCGATATACTAAATAATTACATATGAAATAATGATATAGCTATACTAATAGTCTAGTGTTAATACTATTATATAGTCTAATATAGCTATAACTAATACTAATATTTATACTAATACTAATACTAGTAGTCTAACATAGACTATAGTTATACTTATACTAATATAATTATACTAATCACTATAACTAATACTTTTAGTCTATTATATAGTCTAATATAGGCTATATAACTATAACTAATATTAATATTTATACTAATACTAATACATTAGTCTCTAATATATTAATATAGAATATAGTTACACTAAACCACTGATTTATTATAATTAATATTACTAATATATAGCTATTAGCTATACTAATAGTCTAATACTAATACTATTATATAGTTTATAGTCTAGGGGTGTGCATAAAATGCCTTGGGCCGGTCCGTCCGCAGCAACCGAAGTGAGCCCACCCGACATATGTCGGGTTATTCGGATCCAACCCTCTTACGGGTTGAGAGACACTAATATCGGTCGAAACCGATGGATCCGTTAACTTCATTTCAAGCTCTTCGGTCTTCCCCTAGCTTTACAAACCCTAGCCACCAGTGCACCACGCCGTTCGGTTCGTCTTCGCCATCCGTCTTTGCTGTCGAACCAGTGAGTCCTTCTATTTTCCTTTCTATTTTGCTATTTGTCGAACCAGTGATGATCCCATTTCGCACTAATAGTGAAACTGCATCATAGAATTTGATCTTAAGATATTGAAGTCTCTGATAATGCTGGATGTTATCAGATAAGAAAGAATAATAATAATATTGGTTCAATATTTGGCTCAGTAATCCTTTTACCTGTGGTTCGATATTTGGCTCGCCTGTTCCATCACATTCTGCAAAAGAGAATTCCCAAGTCATACAACCTTGGAGTTCAAATTTGTAACTCTTTTCATGGCAGGGGCAAGCTTCCAAAAAAAGTGTCTTTAATGGCATTTCATATGTAAATGACCGGATTGTTTTCTTCAAAATGAGTAAATCCCAAATACATGACCCCACCCCTCAGAACCACATTATCAAAGTAATCTTAGTATGGAATCCAACCCAAGATGTCTCAATCTACAACTCATTACAAACTCTCCCTTTTGATCACTAGGCCACACGTGACAGGTTGTGGGAAAAAAAACATAATAACTGTTTGCTTCCAATATTTTCAAGTAGATTATAGCTTTTTATCCTGGTATAGAGGGAAGAAAAGGTTGTAGATATCATACTCTCACCAAATAGATACCGTCTCTAATAGTTCTGTCCCACCTTTTCACCCCCCCCCCCCCCACCCCCACCCCTCTTAAAAAAAGAGAAAATAAGAGATAAGATAAGATAAGATTTTCTTGCAGACCAGATGGCCTAGACACTGATTTAGTCAATGACACATACATGTTGAGATGATACAGTGGTCCATAAGTAGAGAACTAGTGTCGGTTCTTAGAGGTCGCATCATTTTTGAGAAATAAGTAAAGATGTAAGATGAGCTTTTGTTCACCCATTTCCTACCTGCCAACAATTGCCGTGTTCTTAATTTACCACAGAAAAGAACATAAGAAGAAGGTTTTTTGTTCTTCTGTTTTGTGATGGTGTTGGGATATTTTGATGTTTTTAGAAGTTGATTAATACTGCATTGGGCTTCTGGATATGGTTTTTTAATAATCCAAATACTTTTATATTTCGGACTGGAAGCTTTGCTGAATCAAGTCTAGATATGGTTATATCATTTCCCACTCTGCTTTAGTTTCTTCCCCCTTTTGACAAATTGCAGTCCATTATATCAAGTTTTCGTATGCTTAACCAACCATCAAATTATCTATTTCTTAAATGATGTAATTTATAGTTTTTTGTGAGCGCCCATCCGTCAGAATGGTCTATTGATTGTTTTGACGAGTAAGTCCCATAATATGATATCAAGGAGAGTTTGCATGAGTTTGTGATGATAGTGACTATCTTCATTGATGATTACTTTTTTAGTGACCCCCTGTTTTTGGGTTGAAATGCTGGCTTAATGTAACTATAGGAAACAGAGCATGGGCTGCATTTAGTGATTTAGTTACAAGCTATGTCCCTGTTGCTTCTAAAAGTTTAGAGTAAATTCACCTTTTCTTTGGATCTCAACTAGTCGACTAGTTCTTATCCCAACCAGGTTGCATTTTTTTAATCTATTTTGCATGACAAGTGTTTTAAAACTAGTTATATAACTTTGTTGTACTTGAATTGGACCAATGTTATCGTGATGCATGCACTAGTTCTTGAAAAGTGCCTTATTTGTGTCTTGATTTTTTGAATTTATTGAAAGTTTTGAGGCAGAATTGGGTAATGAACTTATTTCTTATTTACATATTTATTAAACTTTTTCGTAATGTTTATTTTTATATCATTTTAATAATCATCATGTGTTTTTATAGAGTTTGGTCCAAAATCAAGCTTTGCTTATGATGATGAGATTGAGGAGTAACTCAAGGCTTATGGTATGCATGAATGGTATGATTTTCATTTTCACTCATTTTTATATAATTTGCATGAATTAAAAATTCTGATTTGATTTTCCCTAATATTAGTTTCTAAACCTTTGATATTGGATTTGTAGATTCACTTGCAAAATGGTGGATTAAAATGGAATGTAAGTAGTAGCTTTGGAAACCCAAGGATGAGTGGAGGTTTTTGTTGCTGCCTTCTCAACAAATTATGGAATTGGTTTTAATAGTTTTAACAGCAATTGTATAGAAAAATATTTTTATTTTGCAGTTTTTCTCTTGATAGTTTTGTACAAAATACAGTATTTTGCACACTCCTTAGTAATAAAATGATATTTATTTGTATGGAAAACAAACCAAAGCGGGTGCAGAGAATTGCAGAATTTCGTTAAAACAGAACTAGAAAAAAAAAAAAAAAAAAAAAAAAAAAAAAAAGATCCGTCCGTACAACCCGACATGTACGGAAGGTTCGGGTTGGGTTGGCGCGCTTTGGGTAACCAGGTCGGATTTGACATGCAGAAAAACCGGCTTTGCCTCACGGGTTGCAGGCCTAGTTTATACTAATCATTATAATCAAATCACTATGTCTATAACTATATATATTTATTATCAATGTATTACTATATTCTTTAATGTATAACTATATAGTCTATATATTGTATTAATATCACTGTATGTAGCAGTAACACAAACACTATACTAGTATAATATATAGTACTAGTATATATCAATAATAATAGTACTACTATTATTTAATATAGTATTATCACTAACATATTGATATAGTATAGTACATTATGGTAGTATATACCAATAGTATTATACTATTACTATATAATATTGACTAATAATATATAATATTATTATATTATTATATTACTAGTATAAGTTCAAGGTGGTTTCAATTGTTGGGGTAGGTCAGGTGATTTTAGATCATTTATTCGTGCAAAATTTAAGAAGCGTTTGACATCAGAGAACTCTTTGGAGAGTAAATATGAAGTGGAGAAGTATTTATCTTAAAAATTTGAAGGAGATGATGAGAAATCCGACTTGTTAACTTGGTGGAAGGTTAATTCCATTAGATACCACGTGCTTTCAAGAGTTGCGTGTGATGTTTTTGCAATTTCGATATCTACAATGGCCTCTAAGTCTGCTTTTAGCACAGCAGGTCCAGTATTTGATCCTTTCCGCAGTAACCTATCTTCACTTATGGTAGAAGCCCTTATTTATACACAAAATTTAGCTCCGTTCCTTTTCTACCCTAATTAACCTTCACACTTTAATGGATGATCTTGAGGAGTTTGAGAAATTTGATACAGGTATGTAGTATCATTCACATTTTCTTTAACTGTTTGTAAAGTGTATATCATATTAGTAATTTATTTTAATTATTATGCTTATTATTTGTTATTTACCCTATTGTGTAAAGTTCATGGAAGACCTAGGAGAGTTATTCAAGACGTACTGCTTTGGTTGGAGATTATTAAATTTAAGGTAGATCAACTTGTATAACATATTTTCTTAAGTTTTTTTTTTTTTTTTTTTCATTTAATGTAATTACTAACTTTTTATTAGAATTAACTGCTTGATTTATTTACATATAATTGCAAGGTTTATTAAATGGAATATTAGAGTTGATTTATTTTCTAGCAAAGTGCATAAACACAAGGTGTCACAACGTTTCTGCAAAGGTAGTAAAAATGTTAGGTTCCTTGTAATTCATTAATCATTTGGTGAGGATGTTAAAATATAACATTATATTGTTTGTTTTTGCAAATGAGATAAGTTGAGATTAAATATGATGCCCCTAACTTCCATGTATAGACACATGGAAATCGAGGTATCGGGATGATAACAACATGGGTCACGTATCTCATCATCAAGTGCTAAGTGTGTAAACATGTAACTCATGTACAACAAAACAACATAGCAGATAATAAAGCCAGTCGACTAAATACCAAAATTTTGTTTAAATACAAACTCACTTAAACATAAGTGTACTAAAAATATTACAAATTAAAGTAACAAGTAATAAACTAAAATACATAATATGAAAGCTGAAAATAATTTCCAACAATTACATATAGAGACTCCAAACTACTCCTTTGGCAGGGTCGCCTCCTTGGGCTCAGCTTCTTCGCTATCTGCATTGAAATCTACGGTACCAAGAAACAATACTGTAGGTAAGTAATCATCTAAGCAAACCTCGAGATAAAAATACATTCATACAATAACAAAATGCATGAATATGATGTCATATGCATGAGACCCCAAAAATTATCTTTTCCAAAAAATAATTCATATTCCAACTCATGCCAAAAATCTCATTTGACCCAAAGTCCAATCCATTAAAACAGTTTCGCCATTTCCTAGAAAATGGCCCAATATTTATCAGAACCGATTTCTAATTTTATCCGTATGCACATTGGTCTCTCATAGGGATCATCTGTACACTCTGGCTCCTTTCATCACACTATGGGTAACGATCATGCATGTGACTTCGTAACGAGCGATGTCCAGTTTCGTGCTCAGCCCGTACGTAGCCAAGTATCCTCTAGCCTTCGCCAGCAGAAGGGCCACAGAATCGGCACGAGAGCATTACCATCCCGTCTGATCGTGTTGTCGCCCAGCGACAACTCATGAGACGTCATTCAGTATATTGCGCTCCCGAGTGACCAGAAGAGTTCCACCGAGATAATGTCTCATCTTGACTTGGGGTTGTGATACGCATACACCAAAAAATCCATTAACACTTGAAAACCCAGTTTTCCATTCATGTCTATGAATATGCATGCACTATGCAAAAACTCTATTTTCATTTTTTAACACATGAACATGCGTGCACTATGCAATAAGTCACAAAAATAATCCAGCAAATCTCAACATCAACCAAACAAGCTAACAACTCATTCCTCCAATCCAACCGACCCCCAAACTCCTCAGACTCAGTCCGGTACAACAAACAAAACACAAAATATTTGTTAAAACATAAATATATTTAAATCACAAGAGTTGTTCGGAAAAATACTTATAGTGCTATAAAGGTAAATTGCTGGAATATCAAATACCAACTTTAACTCCGATTTTTGGGACTAAAATGGATTTTGAAAACAAAGAGATTTAAAGGTGGGATTTTCGGATTCAAAAAGGGGCTGATTTACTGAAATAACACATGATGATGATGATGGCTGGAAAAGAGGCTTACGGTGGAGGAAAAATAATCAAGAAACCCAAGGAAAACCCAGCTTAACACTCACGGTTTGGAGGCAAAAACAGGGGCACGGTTTTGAGCTAAAAAACAGAGCAAAGGTTGAGTCCAAACCACCGAAAATTGCAAGGAATTTCCCACTACCAAGAACACGAAAATATTAGAAGCAAACAGAGTGGAAACCGAGTAAGAATTAAAGCTAAAAACAGAGTATAAATTTCGGCACAAAACAGGGCATAAACCGTGGGAATCAAAGGGGAAAGAAGGGGCTTTATACACCACAATAAAAAGGAGATAAACAAGAAACAAAGAAGAGAAAAGAGGCACACAAGGAACTCGGCCAGACCTGCAACAATGGAGGAAAAATCCATAAAATAAAAACAGCAAAAAAAAAAAAAAAAAAAAAAAGGAAGAGAGAGCTTCGGTTACAGCAAAAATGGAAGCAAAACAACAAGACAAAAATTAAAGCAAACTAACCACACGAAAATGTAGAGAAATTGGCGTCACAAAGGAGGAAGGAGAAGTCGGTCTGCTGCAGAAGAAGAAGCAACGAAAATTGAAGAAGAAAAGTGAAGTGCACGGTGACGAGAAGAAAGGAAGAGAAGTGGAAGAGTTTAGAAGTCAAAACGACGCCGTTTTAGGTTAGTTAAGGGGCTGGGTTCAAGTGGCTACGGGCCGGGCCGAATTTGGGTGGGTCTGGGTCCAAAATAAGATAAAAACCCATTAAAACAAAGTCCAGTCCGAAAAATATGGGAAAAGATCCAATAAAAATAAATAAAAACTCAATAAAAACACTATAATTAAACATAAATAAACTAAAGTATTTAAAGGCCAAAAATAAAATAAATTAAAGCAAAGAGTGATTTAAATGCAAAATAATAAATAATATCAAAAAGGCCTTTTAAAATAAATTGTACAACTTAAAATCTTAAATTAAATCCAACAAATATCATATTAAATTTAAAACAAGAGAACTAATATTTATAATTATTTAAATAATCA
Source organism: Carya illinoinensis (assembly GCF_018687715.1). Taxonomy (NCBI): domain Eukaryota; kingdom Viridiplantae; phylum Streptophyta; class Magnoliopsida; order Fagales; family Juglandaceae; genus Carya; species Carya illinoinensis. Next base: position 1,701,733 of record NC_056752.1, read on the forward strand.
TTCATTAAAATACACGTAAAAATTGGGTATCACATTAAAGTTGAAAGTGGAATAAAATATTATTAGAATATGTTTTTAATATTATTTTTATTTTAAGATTTGAAAAAGTTGAATTGTTTATTTAATTTTTTGTAAAAATTTAAGAAAATTGTAATGATTAGATAAAATAAGATTAGATAAGCTGATATGATATGAGTTAAAAAATAAATTAATCTTATGCCAGCAATTGAGGATGTGAACAGAGACCATGCTCGAATGCTTTTGGGCAACAAGCAAGGGCTTGGACTCCAAGAGTCGGCAAATTTCCTCGAAAAGAAAAATACAAGAAGAAGAAAGCAGAGTGAAGTTTCAAAAGGCTTAAGGAAAGAACATGAGAAACCATATGTTGTGAGAATTGACTTGATGGTTTACCATGGAAGCATGCTCTTTTCCAATCCTTCGAGTCTAGATTTTTTTTTTTTTTTTTTTTTTATGGGAATATGCTTCATTGCATTCATTCAGTAAACGAAGTTATAACTGTGATTTATCGATACAGGAGAACTAGATTATAAGTCAACTAACGTAAACTGCTCAGGAGCTTCCCTGCACACAAAGTGACGGATATTGTCTAAACTTCTAAAACTCTCAAAAGAGAGAGTAAACACTCTGTATAACCAGAGACGGGATGGTCCCTCCAACCTCCAAGGAGGCGGAATATGGGAGACAACTACTATGAACAAACAGTCCAATAGTATATACCTACACTAAAACTAAATAAACAAACAAACCCACAAAACAAAACACCAACAAAAAACAACCCAACCACGAGTACGACGTGCACTCCGACGGCACACCCTCCGCAGGTAATCGGCATCACGAGCCCCAATGGCACTAGCACCCAGCTTGCATACGGACCACAACAACCTCCACAGCGAAAGCCGGCCGTACAACCACCAGCCATAACATCGACTGCCGCTCTCAGCTCTTTGCCTCAGATTGAGGCCGATCAACAGCTCATCACCCCATCCTGGATATCACAGGAAACGAACAAAACACAAAAAAAAAAAAACCCTGCCAGACACAAACTCCGTAAAACGGAGGTACAGGACACACCCACCGGCGACACCAACCAACAACGGCAGAAGCCGTGTAAGAACACAAAAGCCGGACAACGGAAAACCAGAAAACAACACACAAAAATAGCAGGCAAACAGGGGCTGTTCCAGATGCATAACTACACTGGGAGGAAGACCACCACTCGGAAAGTGAAGTACAAAAGTTTGAGGATCCAAAAAAATCAAGAACAACGTCTGCAGGTGGCCCCTTGGTGGCGCGTGACAGCCACAAGCCGCAGAAAGCCGAGATTTTGTCCTGCGCGTGCGGGCAACGCCCCACTCCGTCTGGCACCACCTTCGGTGGGCGTGTAGATCGGTAGTTGACCAACTTCCTGGAGGGTCGCTTGTTGACGGTCGGTGGCAGGACAGTTCGGAGCGGCACTTCCTCCCTTATTGATCTGAAAAAAAACCAAAAAAGAGAAAAAAGAAAAAACTACTAATAGAGAAAGGGAGGGGAGCGGGAGCCGAAGCTCCCACCCCCCCCCCCCCCCCCCGGGTCGCGCGGCTCTGGGTTGGGGACGATTAGATAGAAAGGAAAGGGTTGGCATCGTGCGGCTCTGGTTTTTTCGCCCAACGATGATTAGTCTTTGAGTCTAGATTTTTGTGAGAAATACCCTTGTGCTTTCCTTTTAGCGGTCAACCATTGTCTACACGCTTTAGTCCTTGTATGGTTACATATGAGAAATATGTAAATAATAATAAAATAATTTATAAATAATAATAAGATTGCTTGACTTAAGATATTTTACGGAGTCTTGAACATTGAGAAAGAAAAAATTGAATAACAATATTATAAAATTAAAATATTATTATAATATAATTTTTTAATATAACTTTTATTTTGATTTTTAAAAAAGTTGAAATATTTTTTGTGTTTTATTTGAAAATTTGAAAAATTTGTAATGATTAGATAAAAAAGTTAAAAAGTTAAAAATTTGAATTTTTTTTTTCATAAGTAAGAAAGACACTTTTATTCATCGAATGAAATAGGCGAAATCTGTGTACATAAGAAGTATATAAAAGAAATACATAATTACATTCTAGAAGCAGAAAACGAACACAAAAATTTAGAAGCAAACCACCCTCCATTAGGTAAAATAGCAAGAAACCACTGAAGTAAAGAGAACACAAAAAATTATCGGATTTCTTTTACAATATGCTTTTTATTGTTAAAGCGCCATTCATGTTTAAATGGTATTTAGAAATTAAGATGAGATGAGATAAGTCTCTAAAATTAAACGAGACTTAAAAGACATTTTCCTTACACTTATTTTAAAGTCCTATTCACAAGTTCCTACATTTTCCTTTCGCTTGTTGGATGCAAAAGCTGAGAAAAAAATTAGGAAGACTTTTCTTATGTTGAAATGTCTCTGACCCCAATCCCACGAAAGGTTGATGAAGACATTTCCTACATCTTATTTAAACTACATAGTAGCCACTGTAGCAGTGCACATAATGTACACCGTACGTGGCTTTTTTTTTTTTCTTTTTTTCTTTTTTTTTTTTTTCTTTTTTTTTTTTTTTTTTTTTTAAATTTTGATTATTGTTAGCCATTGTATCTTCCTCCTTGCATGCAACTAAGGTCTCACTTCCATCTCCCACTGAAAAGAGGATCAAAAGAAAAGGGTAGCAATTCCTATCCCTTTTCCATGGAAAAACTTCATTTTCTCATGATTCTCTTCCCTCTCCTAAGCCTTCAATCTCCTTCTTTTCTACTCATCTCATCAGCTTCTGCTCTTCTCACCCAGTAATTTATCAATTGTGGATAGGTATCCAACATATCTTTGACTGGTCGGGAATTCGTGAGTGACCTGAATTTTGGCTTCTTCTCTGTTGGACCAAGTTCTGCTTGTTTAATATTTTAACACGAAATGTTAATAATTGGTTGATTTTCTATAATCCACGATAATAAAATAATAACAGTTAGAAAACTTATCTCCATCCATTACAGTTTGACAATGAATCTGACCTGATTATGAAAGCAGGATCACCCTAACAACTTTACCTCTGAGTGTCTCCTAAAGGCTAGAGGTACAATAATGTTATAGGTGAAAACCCTTAATCCCTCAGTACTATTTATAGACTTCCGACCATCATGAAATCTAGAGATTTTTATGTCTCACTGTGACTAGATATAGTGGTATTCTTATCTCATTGACTCATTAATTAAGTCATAATATTTGAGTTAGTCTAAACCCATTAGGATATGGGTGGGTGGAACATAGAGGTTTAATAAAATTCTTACATTCTCATACTTGGCCCATAAGCCTATAAAATAATATTGTTCGTTCATAGGTTTATTATAAGAAATTAATAATCATACCGTGCACGTTCATTTCTAGAAAACTTTTTAGCTCAAAATACATTATTTGAGTTTCGTAATATCAATGTCAAATTGGCTACCAATGCGAGTCATGATGGTCCTCTATAATATAACTAACAAATTTCCTTCAACGTAGCACAACACTAATAACTTAATTTAACACAATTTTAATTGAGAAAATTAAGGCGAATACTGTAATACATTGGGTTCTAATTCATGTCCATTGTAGATATTATCTTGTCATCATTCTTCCACACCATTCAATTTACATATAAAGTGGAAAGACAAGACAACAGAAATAACCATAATAGATATCTCTCAATGTCTAGTAACAAAATACTTAGTCTATCAATGATCTCTTTAACATGTTCACATCATGAGTATAAGTATAAGACCCATATTTTCAACATGTTCTTAAAGTATAATCATTAATGCAATATTAATATGGACATTATTTGTTTATTTAATTTCTCCTTAACACTTAGATATTTAAAATCTCCTTAAATACTCATTATTCGAAGAAAAATACTCTGAGTAATTCTTGCAATACTTTCTTAGCAGCTTGACTATAAAGTCGACAATTCCAAGTCCTAAGATAAGTTTCCTCAGTCATATATCATACAATGTGGCCTCAAACCATATTACAAACTTAGCCTTTATTGCACATGAAGCAGTAAGAGATTTGGTTCGTACTTTTCCATAAAATAACTATAAAAATAGCAAAATACATAACCATAAATGTATTTTATTTTATTTATCATTAACACAATCATGAAAATAGAGTCTGAATATCCAACTACTTAAAGAGTATTAGTTCTTCTAAAGGCAATAATATAATCTTTAATTTCTTGTAAATAGATGGTATTTTTTTAAATAAATAATTATCTTGAATATATTAACTACTTCTTTCTTTTCCGATCGCCTGGAAGGAACAAAAGAAACATCTTGTTCTTTCTTCAACAATTTCTAATCTCTAATGGAGCTCTCAGTAGGATTTGAAACCAGATGAAGTTCTGACCATCTGTCAGAGAAAAAAGAACAAATGGATCTTGTAGGATTCCCAAGAAATTCTTCGATTTCTGGAAGCATCTGTTTCTCACGTTCTGTAAATAGCCGGGACATTGAGGAATATCCAGATAGGCATTTAGGGAATTAGTTTGATACCTTGCACTCTTTTCATAGCTTTTAAGTCAAATATCCTTGGGTTACTTTGGCAACAACCAAGGATACCAACTATAAAACGAATATTTGGCCATGTATAAGTTTGTGCAACCATTAAATTCCTTATAACCATTATATATAGAATTTCTTTGACAGACTAATCAATTCAAGGACATTATAAAATATTGAGCATGTCAAATTTTGTTTTTAAAACATCTATTGAACAACATTTCTTCATATAAAATCTTCCAAAACTCCATGCAACTATACTGAGACAATCCTAACAGTCATCATCTTGGTATTAAAATTCAATTCCAATTACGAAAGATGTCTCATTCATAAATTTTACTTTTTAAAGTTATTTAGAGACATAGCTTTAATGTCATACTACAAACCATGATTCATACTTGCTAAAAGTCATATACATGTATGACCATAAATACAAATATACTTCCACTGACCTATGGGTATATACATTAGTAATAAATATTTTTTTTAAATCCAAAAACAGCATTGGTATTATCAAATTTTAGATATCGATTTTCAAAAAATCTGTTACCTTTTCTAAGTAATCATTTTATTCGTTTCTTCTAAACTTCAGACTTTTAGTCTACAATTGTTTTCACATCCTATTGATATAACTCTAGACCATAATGAGCTACTAATATCATAGTGATCCTTAATGAGTTCTTTCAGGTTTAATTGAAAATCTCTCTCTGGTCAATTCTCATTTATGAGTAAAACCCTTTATTACAAATTTGACTTTATATCATTCAATATTGTCTTTAAAGTGAGGGTTTTGTCTCCAAGACCCATTTACACTCGACTTTTTATGCTTTTTAAACAATTAAACGAAATTACAAACTTTATATTTATTCATGGATTTCAATCATTCTTTTATACATTGATCTTTTATAGAATCACTTATTTCTAAAACTTGGGAAAACATATGTGAATTTTTATTTGTTTCAAATTTTGAAGATACACTATGTAGCCTAACAAAATAGCAAATCAAGAAGATCACATGAGGTTGCCTGTTTTGATGTCTCCATGGTCAATTCTTCAACGGTGTTTCTTTGATGAGATGGATGATCATTTACTTGTTGTTTCATATTATCATTAAGATAATCATAAAAAGAAACTACAAGAATTTTTTAAGTACAAGAATGCACTTTACGACAATCACATCTCTAGTTTCTATGCTCCCACTGATTTTGCCAACTTTAAGGAATTTGATATTTCAATTTCCTTAAAATTCAAACTATAAATAGAAACAATATAGCCTAAATCATTTGAATCTCATGACTAATCAATAATGACAATGTATCCAATAACTATAATAGGACTCAACTTTCTTTCATTTGGGTTATAAAGTATTACTTTAACTTGACTATGCATACATGTATATGCCTTAAATCAATCCATAATCAAAATTAAGCCATTAAGAGTTAAGAGTTCTACACCATTAAGTAATATCGTGTAGAACAAGATATAAGTTCTACACCATTATTTTTAAGAGTTTTACTACATTTGTTTCAAGAAGTAAATGAAATAGGTCAGGATTATGGCCCAACTCTTAATATTTTTCATGACACTACTTTAATCCAATTCGATGATTTTCACCTTTCTACCTAGCTGCATTTCCTCCCCATTAGAAGTACCTCAAGAATTACCAATGGCTTGAGACTTCTCATGTAGCAGATATAAACATTCATACCATGAAAATTATCTATGAAAGTAATGAAATACTTTTATCTATCAAACATTATAGAGAAAAAGGTTTACATGCATCTATATACATTATCTCAAGAAACTCTATTTTTTGTGGCATATTTTCTTGATATGTTTGATTTGCTTTCATTTTATACAAATCAATACACATATTGAGATTAGAAAATCTAAATGTGAATATATTGATATTTATTTTGAGATTTTGTGGTGTTTAGAGTAATCATATTGTAATAGTTGATTTGAAACTATGAGATCTATGTGTGGTTGAGAAATTGGAGTCTATATATGTACTATGATATATGATTTTAATTGAAAGGTAGTAACTCTCCGACCCCATTTGAGACTGGGGTGTTATAGTTGGTATCAGTGATAGGTTTGAGGTTCTACAGACTATTAATATTTGTGATTTTGGATATTTGTGGGCTTTAGGAAATTATAATTTTCAGATTTGAAGACTAGAAGTTCTGTGGACTTCAAGAAATAATCCTGTGGATATTTAAGGTTTTAGAATCTGTTGGCATTAGGGAATGTGATGTATGAAATTTGAGGTTTGAGATTTTGTATACTTTAAAAACAATTTTGAATCTAAGGTTTTAGAATTATGTGGACTCCAAGAGATGGTTTCAATGGTATTTAAGGTTTTAGAATATGAGGTTTGAGATTTTGTGGATTTCAAGAAATGATTTTTATGATATTTGAGATTTTAGATTCTGTAGGCTTATTTTGTAGACTACGAAATAATTTTGATAAGATTTAAGGTTATAAATTTGGGTAGAGTTTTGGGCAATTGATTATTATCAGATTTGAGGACTTAGGTTTGTAGATTTTAAGAAATGATTTTAGTTACCACTAGAACGAATGCTTGTTAGAATTGAGAAATTGATGGGCATTGAAGTCTAGATTGTCACGTTGAAAGTTATAGGTGCAATTATTTTTTGTTGGGGATGGTTTCAGACCTTTTAAACTTAGTCAGATTTTAGTTTGTAATTTTTTCATTTCTAATATATATTTGTAATTTTAATTTTAATTTCTTATTTATACTTTTAATTTATTTTCCTATTAAATTGTTAATATTTCAGATTTTATGATATCACAGGCTCACAGCAGGCAACATTAATTACATGTCTTTTCCACCCATGGCCACCGCAAATATCAAACAACTCACTTATTTGTATTCACTTAATTTTAATGTTGCTACAATCTCCCATATATGTTTGTAATTTTGCAATTGTTTTCTTTTTAATTTGTATTATTCTAATAGATTAGTTATGATTATTAATTTATTACTTAGCACTTTTGTAGTTGCTTGCAACTTAGTAATATATTATTTTTATTATTGTACATTGCTTGTTCTTTTTGTTATTTGTATTTTTTTTTATTAATTTTTAGTTTGGTTCTGGCCCATTTTGGGCCAATTTCAACTATTTCTAGGCCGATGGTCCATTTGGGCGGTTGGATAGGGCCGAAGGCCACTACTATTACTCGTAGAAGGGCTAGAGGCCACTACTATCACTTGTAGCTAGGTCGGAGGCCACTTCTATTACTCGTGGCTGGGCTCAAGGCCACTACTATAAACTATGGTAGAGTCATAACCAAAGCAAAACAAAATCTTATGCCTCAGGGATTTCCAAATGCAATATCATATCTTAATAGTTTTGAGCAGACACACATCATACAATCAAATAAAAATTGTATACTCACCTTCACATTTTATGTAGTAGAGAAACAGAGTATAAAAATTGCTCATGTCAACACTAATCATGATAAAATATCATATTTCACGAGTTTAGAACAAAGGCTAATGCAGAAAAATAATCGAGGTCGTTTTTATAACAAAATGTGCAAATTTTTCACCAAGTCAACCTGAGTTAGTTTTAGGCAAAGTCTAGCAATATAGGAATACCGTTTACCTAAACTTTTCAACTTCTCTTAATTTTCCCACAAAAGTACCCTGCAATTATCGATCGTCACCTAAACATAATTATCTATTGGAGATTTCAAGTGAAGGAGATGTTATCTTGATCAGGAAGGCTTATTGATATCGGAGATCAAGTGAATTGCTTGTTGATGGGTTGCTGTTTTTGACAATGTCTCTTTCCGACTAGGAAACCCTGGTCGCCAGCAAAGGCCCAAGAATTGTCGACGCTGGTGTTGGAGTGTGCTCCCTAGTTTATGAAGGACTTATCGGGAGGAGAGTAAGCTGAAGAGAAAAGCTGAAAGGAAGTGAAATGTAGAGGTGAGAGAAGATAGAGTTGGGAAAGAAGCTTATGAAAGGGAAGAACTTCCATGGATTTTCTGGTAAGGATTGCTGCTTTTTCAATAGTTCTAGGTTTATGAGAATAGAATAAATTAAGGTGGGGGTAACGATCATGAATGAAAGTCATCATGGATATTCATGCATCGTAGTGGAATTCTTAAAGAAAGACAATGACTTGGAAATATAAATATCATTCCACCAATTTCATAAAAAAGGGTAGTGATGGAGTAATGCTAGGATATATAAGTTTTGCGCACTCTCTTCAAAAAAAGTGGTGTTTGTTATTAAAAAAATTATTTTTTTTTTCATTTAGAGCTTGAATTTATCTAATATTTTTCAAATAAAGTACGTAAGATTTGCACACTCCAAAATTGTGCCCAACCCAATATGGGAAATGTAACAGTCCGCTAGAAATTCAATTGTGAAATTTCTATTAACTTTAGGAATCTCGTGAAAAACCCATAAGTTTTCACGAATCCATTAATCGTATAGGTTTTTGTCTAACTACATAGTTAGTGTTATTATTTACTATGGTATTAGAAGTGTATTTTTGATTATTGGAGATAGTTAGAAGTGTCAAAATGTATTATGGTTTGTGCCATTAGACTCGGAGGGTTATTTAAAGTCTTATGGCGCAATAACATTTTTTCATATTTTCGGACAAAACGTCTGTTCAAAACTGTAAATATTATTGGATAAAAAGAAATATCTTGAGGTAATTTTCGTGAATATTATTGGGTAAAAATATTTTGAATTGATTTTTATAGATATTATTAGATAAAAATATCTTAAGTTGATTTTTGTAGATATTATTGGATAGAATATTATGAGATAATCTTTTATAGATATTTTGGGTAGGAGAAAACCACACTTAACTCTCAACTCCAGCCTTATCACCTCCCTTATCTCGTCCATAAATGTGTCCAGCCAGCACTCATGAACTTATCTTCAATTACTCCTTCTAATAAAAGATTATCAAACACTCTCTCTCGGACAGATTTTAGGAGATCTTTTGCATGCCCATTTCGAAGCTGTTGTAAGTGTTTTATCATAAAGTATCCTTCATATAAGTTGTTCCTTTTTGAGTCTAGTTTACATGGGTATCTTATTTTCCCCATTTGAAGATCATTTGATCAGTCAAATATTGTGTAAACTATAGAAAGGTCATTCTGGAAGATAAACTGGAGAATATGTTATAGTTTGGAGTTTTTGACCAAGCTAATGGATAGATATTGGTCCGAAATTTTTATGGAGTATTTTTAACATGTATATGTGACTATTGGTTGAGGATTTTTGCATGATTAAAGGTTTTGATGAAAGATGTTCTTAGATTTAGAAACTTAGAAACTGGAAGAGGAAAAACAGTTTCTGTTTTGAGAAAGTTTAACTCTTTGGTGGTCTAAACCTATTCTAATGACTTTGATAATTTTATTGGAGGATACTAAACATCTTATATACATGTTATATTATTATTTTGAAGATATTTGATGTTAGTTTCAAAGATATGAAATTTTATGCAAAGAGATATTCAAATAAGTCAAAGTGTGGATATTCTTGGCTAAATTTATATTTTGGTTAATTTCTAACCATATGATCTTGAATTAGAAGCTTATATATGTTTTAGGACATCTTTTTAAACCATGTGATGGTTTGGTTTGAAGATCATATATTTATAAGTCATAGATCAAGAGATTTATCAAAACTAGTTGAGGGAAAAGTTTATGTTTTTGGACTAAGTGTAAAACCAAAAACTCCAAATGTTATTTTGTGATTTTGGTGACTTTAGTTTGATGATTTAAAGCATGGTTGATGTTAGGATGATATTATGAATATGTTAGAAGTAAGATTTGATTTTTGAAATTCTTGGAGATGTTTTGATTTAAGGTCAAAACTTGTGATTCAAGTGCTTGGATCTTTTTACAAAAAAGTTTGGTGTTGATTATTAGTTTTTTCTAAATGGATGTTTTTAAGTATGGTTTTGAACTTAGGATTGGAAGATGTTTGTTGCAAAATTTTGGTTTAAGCATGAGTTTTGAAGTTGGAAGGAATTGCAACAAAAATAAAGGGAAATGGCCTATGGATGTTTCGACCATAGTGTGTTCTTCATAGTTGTGTTTTATTTTAAATTTTTCTGAGTTGATATATAAGTTTAGGACAAGATTTACATGAGGAATGTAAATTTTGGAAACTTTTGGAGTTAGTATGCAAAATCCTTAAGTTATGGATAAAACGGTCATTTTCCCACATGTAGAGAGTAAAATAAAAAATTTTACTTTTTAAGTTAGTATTTTCCATATTTCAAATTATTAGTGATTTAGTTCTAACTTTTAGAATCACTAATTACAGTTCCTCGTGATCGCACTTGAAGTTTTATAAGAAACGCGGAGATCGAGGTAAGTTAGCTTTTAACTTACTAGCAGTCTACTGTGTATGTGTGCTAAGTAAAAGAATTACAGTGCATGTAGGTATGTTATCATATATGTCATGCCATGCCAAGTTATCATGTAATTGTCTATTATACAGAATTTATTCTGTCATCAATTTTTATCTGTTACACAATATATTCTGTCATGTATTACTATACATTACAAATATGTCATGCTAAATATGTTGTCTGTTATATGTTATGCCATGTTACGAAATGTTACTATCTCAAGTTGGTTATGTATTTCAAATTATGTTCAAGTCACGTTATGTTACGTCAGGGCTTCAGTCCTTTCATATTCCAGTCACGTTTCATCTTGAGTATATTCAGTTTATGTAGAATACATGGGGCCACAACAACTGTGGAGTATGTATTTAACTGCATAGTGATGTATAGAATACATGGGGCCACAACAACTGTGGAGTATGTATTTACACATAGAATACATGGGGCCACAACAACTGTGGAGTATGTATTTTTAATGTTAAGTCAAGTTTGTGTAGAATATATGGGGCCACAACAACTGTGGAGTATGTATTTACACGTAGAATACATGGGGCCACAACAACTGTGGAGTATGTATTTTTCATGTTAATTCAAGTTTCAGAGCAAGTTCATGCTAAGTCAAGTTTCAGATCAAGTTCATGTCAAGTCAAGTTCAGTTCATGATTCAATTTAAGCTATGTCAATTATGCTATGTTGTACGCTAAGTTATGCTTTAATTACTTATAAATTTGATTATGCATTTATACTTTTATTGTCATACATGCATCATTAGTCTGTATGGAAGTTTTTTTGTTAACTTGCTGAGATTTGTAATCAAATCTCACTGTGGTAGTCCCAACTATCATTCCCCCCGAATGGTAGATCTTGTTATAGGACCTGAAGGAGGATCAAGAGCTGACCAACTAGACACAGTCGACTGAACGACGGTGCGTCGTTAATGTTAATATAGCAGTTAAATTACTACTTGTACGATGGAGTTGCATCTCCAGTACTTTTGGATCATAACTATTTTGGAATAGTGCTGTGATCTTAGTTATTCAATGGATCTTTATGTATGAAGTATGTTTTAAGTATTGGGATATTTTCAGTTTGGTGCATAGTATTGAAAAAAAAAAAAATTATCCGTTGCGAATATTGCATAATGTTAGATGCATGTTAGGATTATTGCATCTTATATGTCATGAACGGGGGCAGGTAACCTTGTGTTGCATGTCTCGACGCTTCAAATGTCCGTCCGATCCCAAACGGAATTTGGGGGCGTCAAAGGAAACATTTATACGTAGGTTTTCTTAGAATAAATAAATAGATCCAAAGTGGTTGAAAAACTTGTAAAAAGGTTTGATTTTAGCGGCTATTGTGTTATATATATTAAAAGAATACGACGGTCCAAACCTTCAAGACGGGCGAGCCAATATTTGAACAGCATGCTCTCTAATTTCCCTAACAATAATTTATTTCAAATGGATGGCCGCACTAACGCTGAAATATTGGACATGTTAGCTTAAAAAAAAAAAGCATCAGACCAAAAAAAAAAAAATAATAATAATAATAATAATAATAATAAGAGATGACCCATGACATGGGAGTATCTCTTGGATATAATCTTAATCCTTTCCTGCAATCTTATAAAAAAAAGATACACATAATGCTTTTAAACATTTTTTTATGTAATTATATTTTAAATTAGAGATATTTTTATAAACTAACTAATAAAAATAGCATCGTTTTTTACAAAAATACTTTTAATTTAAAATAGTTGTATAAAGAGTTATAAAAAATATTGTACGTACATCATTGCTCATAAAAATAGCCCCCAACTGTAGTTGCTTAGCCTAAAAGAACCATGTCAGTCTTCTCTCTCAAATTTCTTAAAATAAAGATCTCAAATAAGACAGATAGACATATAAAATAATATTGTAACAACATAATGTTTTGGCATCAAAATGAAGACATAGGTGGTTGAAACTCTTAAGGCAATGCTAGGGAAACGAGATGCGATAAGAAATCTGTAAATAATAGTGAAATGATTTTGGAATAGTAGTAAAATAATTTGAGTTATGATGTTTTATAGGTTTTTAAAAAATTAGAAAAAAAAAGTTGAATACAAATATTTTAAAATCAAAATATTGTTAGAATATTATTTTTTAATATTATTTTTGTTTTGATATTTGAAAAAGTTATATTATTTTTTGTGTTTTGTTTGTAAGTTTGGAAAAATTATAATAATTAGATAAAAAAGTTGAAAAATTGCAATTGAGAAATGTCTATATTTAAATTATGTTTAGAAATAAAATGAGATGAGATGATCCCATCTTCCAAATAACCCCTAACACAAAACCAACAATATGCTTAGAGGTAGGGCTATACAACAAATGATGAAACCGGCTGGCATCGACACAAACAGATTGTCGGAGCACGAAACCAGTTTGCCAACGGTAGAAATTCCTTAAAATCAACACTAGACAGTATGGTTCTAGTTTAAACCTAGTTCAAACTGCCGAACCGGCTGATTAAATAAATATATATTTTTATATATATCGTATTTAAAACGACACCGTTCCACTTAAATTTAAAGTGAAACGATGTCTGTCATTTTATATGTAATATATTTTAAAAAATATATAAGTGAAACGATGTTATTTGATTTTAAACCAAATGGCGTCATTTCGATTTGAGCTCATCTTCTTCCTCTCCCCTCTTCTTCTCTATTTTGTCTCATTCTCTCTCTCCTCTCCCAGACTACAACACTTTCTCTCTCTACACTCTCAGATGAACCTCACTACTAGGGGGATGGAGAACCGCCGCAGTTGGTATGACCAACATTTTTCTTCCCCATCAGTCGGTCTTCTAGGTTCTTCCATGCAAATCCCCTATATCGGTCCGCATCGATTTTAGTCAAAAACTAAGCCAATATGGTCAGTTTTCACCCTTAGCTTAGTTAGAGGGATATCAGGTGTGAAGCTCACTCAAGTGGAGGCTTGAGGGTCTCGCAGGGCTAGTTCTCTACTTTTCGCATTTTTTTGGATCAAATTTTCAAATGGAGTTTATCCCATTTTATTAGAACTCAATTAGACTAACTTTTGAGTCTTCGAGATTGAGAAGGCCGACGAAAAAAGTCATCACATTAATAGTTGTTGGAAAGATTTTCAAATTAATTATAATTATATATATTATTAATAATATTTAAAATTTATTTTAAAAATTATGAATTATTTTGAAAAGAGATGAATTATGGAAAATTTATGAGCTATAGGGCTTATAGTTATAATAAAATGGGTCTATATTACAAGTCAAAGTAGATGTTTGGCTTAGTGGTGTAGAACAATTAGGCCTAGTTTGGATATTAAAATAATTTCAACTTATTTCATCTCATCTCATCATTATAATTTTCTGAAATTTCAAACAAAATACAATAAATAATTTAACCTTTTCAAATCTCAAATAAAAAATAATATTTAAAAATAATATTCTAATAATATTTTATTCAACTTTCAACTCACTATCTAAATCAAGTTGTAGATTTGAACAAGTGGGAAGGAATTCAAACCACACCCTTGTTAAGAAGGGTTTTTAATCCTTCATTAAGAGGATGACTCCATATGGACCTAGGCTTGCGGGCGGCCAGCCAACCCAAGACGCAGGGCACAACCAGCGCCTTGCAGCAGGTCCACGAGGCATGCAGCGGCCATCAGCTCAAGCGCTCTTGATGAAAAATTTTCTTGAAGGACGTGTTGGCTAGATCCGAACCAATCCAATCTAGTAGGTGAACGTGCACACAACCGTTGGACCTAGTACAATCTGTGTTACTTGGCAGCAGGTATATACATGTTGGTAATCGATTTCAACAAAACCAAACGTAATAACTTTTAATTCACATCTTTTGGTCATTTATAAATCGACACATTAACTTACGAATTGAAAAATCTTACAAGGCAATTTTAAAATTCTCTCTCTTCCACTAATTTTCATTTCTTCAAAACTTGTTGTTAAGATCTATTTATTCTGCAAATAATAGATTTCTAATCTTTTAGTTGAACAGTAGAATCTCAAGGCATTTAGGTCTAATTTTGTATGTGCATAACGCAGTTAAACAAACAAACTTATTCTACACTTCATTATATCTTGGAGGTAAATTCACTTGTAATCTGTATGCATATTGTAACTGGTGGTAGCAAATATTGTTTTAAAGAAAGTGGCTTTAACATGCCTTGAAACAACCATTAATAAAAGTTATTGCTATGAATTTAGGTGTTAATGCAAACCTGACGGTACTTACCCAAACCAATGGACTTAGGCTTCACTAACCTCTAAATTAGAACTATCATCCCCTCTATTGGGTGCATCATCATCTTCATGAACAGGAAAGTTCAAAACAACCAGAAATTGCAACTCCAATGAAGTTATGGTAGTCGTCGTGCTGTCTTCAAATGGCTCTTTGGGCATCCCAGTTTCTTGAAGCTGCAGTGCATAATTTAGGTAATATAACACATCCTGCATAGTCGGCCTCTCAATACTAAATGCCTTCAAACACATTTCTACAGTATCACCAAATATTCGCAATGAACTTGGCTTAATGTTACCAATAAGCACCGGATTAATAATCTTCTCGAGTTGGCCTTTCTTTTGCCACAACATCCCCCATTCTGCTAAGTTCACCTCATCTAGTCGAGATGACGATATGATAGCCGGTCTAGTACAAAGAACTTCAAGAAGTACAACTCCAAAGGAGTATACATCAGATTTCTCTGTCAAGTGTAGGGTTTTAATGTATTCTGGATCAAGATAACCAAAGCTACCCTTTACACCCATGGTGAAGTTGTCTCGATCGAGAAGGCTAGATTTCGAAATTCCGAAGTCGGCAACTTTAGCCACATAATGTTCATCAAGTAGAATGTTCGTTGATTTCACGTCACGGTGAATGATTCCTCCAGCCAGACCACTGTGTAGATAGTGTAGGCCCTTTGCTGCATCGATGCAGATTTTTAGTCTTTGCTCCCAAGATAATTCAGACACTGAAGTTGACTTCCCGGAATTGTCATCTAAATAATAGAGGTGGTCTCTCAAAATCCCATTTTCCATGAACTCGTAAACCAATATCATCTCTCATCGCAATATCCAATCAGAGAAACAAGATGGCGATGATGAATCCGAGACAACACCATGATCTCCATTTGGAATTCCTCTAGACCCTGCCCATGTCGTGGATCACTTCGTTTCACAGCCACTTTGGTGCCATTTTTAAGAGTTCCTTTGTACACTTTCCCGAATCCACCCTCACCAATCAATAACTCGGCATTGAAGTTCCTTGTTGCACCCAGTATTTCAGAACAAGGTACCCTTAAGTTAAGCTTTAGACTAGGATCAACAAGGAAAGCATTAGGACCTCTTTGAGTCAACCTATTTTTTGAACTAAACCCACCCAAAATCTTATCATGTCTTGGTTTCCTGAATTTCAAACCCAACACCACCAATATTACCAAAATGAAAAACGCCCCAATACATGCAGAACCAATTATAGCAGGGGAAAGTTTCTTTTTCCCTACTACAATTTCCCTAGGAGGAATGAAACTCGACTCATTCACTATCTCAAGAATCTCCAACCCAGTGAAAAGGGCATTATATATCCAAGAGCCCTCCATTTGGCCGATTATGATACTAGCATTCACAAATCCCAACCCATCTGAATCAACCACAAAATCGATGTGAAATGGATCCACGCCGATCCTCTCTGTTATACCGTAAGGATTCATCTCCTTACTAAAATTTCTATTGATAGAGAGATTGAACCACCAGTCATTAAGTGTACTTCCACTTATTATGCCGGAGACATGGACTCGAAGAAAGTTGTTAGAATTCTTATTGACAGGAAAACTCCAACTTACCTTTGGTAAACTGGAGTTGCTGCTTATATTCCATCGTCTGATTGTCTGATACATAAAAGCTGGGGCAATATACTCGGGGATCCTTTTGGCCTGGTCATAAAGCGTTTCGAATTTGTATTGATACATGGCATCTTTTGGGTATAGGTATTTATCATCTGAATCCCAATTCCTCCATAACTCATCGAGCTTGG
Organism: Carya illinoinensis; assembly: GCF_018687715.1. Classification (NCBI taxonomy): domain Eukaryota; kingdom Viridiplantae; phylum Streptophyta; class Magnoliopsida; order Fagales; family Juglandaceae; genus Carya; species Carya illinoinensis. The sequence goes on from NC_056752.1 coordinate 1,718,803, forward strand.
ATGCAGAACCTCCAACATCGATCCTCTGGATTTTATGAAGAACCTTGGTTCTCAAACCACTGTAGTCACTCTTAGCTCCTTGAGATGTAATGTGAGGGACCTTATCAGGGATGAGGCTCTCGGGGCCAAGAACGACTTCTATGGCATTCACGAAAGCCAAAGATGGCTCGTAAGGTATGAAATTGATTTTAAATTCACCTTTTGGGATGGTGAGCAAGAATTCCTCAATCTTCAGAAAATTAGTAACGTTTTGGAAGCTATAGTTCATCAAAAGTGAAAACCCAGAAGCCGAAACATTGAACCAAGGAATAGAACGATCAGTATATAGTGACATGAAAACAAAGAAATGAAGGCGTATAATGTATATACCATCCTGGTTGATGTCGAACTTATATGAAGCCTGGTGTTGGAAAATTCTTGCCACTTGATAGAGAGGTGAAGTGCTTGCTGATGAGTTGCTATTTTTCATAGCTTCTCCCTTTCCGACTAAGAAACCTCGGTCGCCAACGAAGATTCAGGTATCGACATTGGTGTTGGAGTGTGCTCCACAATTGATGAAGTAATTATTAAGAGGAGAGTAAGCTGAAGAGAGAAAAGTGAGGTGATATGGAGAGGTAAGAGAAGACAGAATCGGGAAAGAAGCTTATGGGAGGGAAGAACTTCCATGGATTTTCTGGTAGGGATTGCTGCTTTTTCAGTGTTTATGGGTATATGAGAATGGAATAAATTTGATGACGATCAAAGAAAGACTTTGACTTGTACATTAATTATTCCACCAAGCTCGTGGGGTAGAAAAGGTTGAGTAGTCACAATGCAGTGGTCCCAAAGATGAAGTGGTCCAAGTTGGAATTTTTTATTATTATTATTTTTGGTAAGCATTCGATTGAGAGAAAACTGATATAATGAATGAAGTTGCATTTAGGCATCAATTGTGTGCTTCGCTAAATGACTATCGAGGAAAATTGAATTGCAACTAAAATGGGAAGGTCAAAAGGAAAATAGTTGGCTTCAAGATTGGTCCTTCTATTAAAACTCAAAAATAAAGTTATAATCTTTTGTGAAAAGAATAGCCCCAAAATACTCTTGTCAAAATACTAAGTGAGTAGCCAAAACTTTTCATTAAGTTGGATAAATTGGTTCGCTAAAAAAATAATAATAAATAAATAAATAAATTCATCTATTGAAACAATGCAGTGTTACGTTATTTTCCTTCATATCAAAGTCCCATAAAGATTTAAATAAAAAAAACGACTTAGAACCACTAAAAAAAGGGGCCAAAACTAATAAGGAATTTATGGAAGGATCTCGTTTGAGAAGCAAGACTAGTAATAAGCGCGTGAGGAGGTTTGAAAATTTTAGAATATTCAAGTCAACATTGAGTAGAGAAAGTTCCGTGTGGGTAATGGAAACTAAAGCATTCTCGACGAAGAAAATTCAAAAGGTTTGCTCAACCTCTATACATGCCTACGTAAATACAAACAATCAGTTTGTGGCAATGGTATCCTCAAACCCAAGACTCATCCAAGATATCTTTGTGTAATATTAATTAATTTACAAGAAAAAGAGACTTTTGTGATCAATTAATTGCAACCAAAAGACCATTTACAACTAAGTTTTAGTTGAAAATAATCATTCGCTGAAATTAAATAGTCGTAAATTAGCAGTTTTCTATTTAGGAGTTAGCATGACGTGTGGGAGTAGAGTTTGAGTTCTGTGATTCTTTCGGAAGGTGTTTTCTTTTTTAAAAAAGTGCTGATGTCAAATTTGTGCGCCGGTGGTGCACGGTCTCGCCTGCATATATATGAAGAAAAAAGTTTTGTTACTTAAAAGTAAAGTCGTGTACTAATCGGTGTGCCAATACTGATTTTTTCATATTCAAAATTTAAATTAACACTGTTTTCAATAAAATTTACTTTTTGATCAATTAAATTAAATTGATACATATATTAATGCACAGTTGTACTTGCAACTAGATTTTTCTTAAAAAATTAAGAAAAATCGAGTTGCAAGCACAACTGTGTATTAATATGTACACTAATTTAATATGATCAGTTAAAAAATAAATTTTATTAAAAAAATATTAATTTAAATATTAAATATGAAAAAATCAATATTAATACGTAGATTAATACGTAATTTTACTTAAAATTTAAAAAATTACTTGAAGAAGAAAGCTCAGATAAGTTTCAAAAGGCTTTCAACACGGGAAACCAAATGCTGTGAGAATTGACTTGATGCTCTACCACATAACCATGCTCTTTTCCAATCGTTCGAGTCTAGATTTTTGTGAGAAATACCCCTGTGCTTTCCTTTCATTGGTCAACCACTGTTAACACGCTTTAGTCCTCATTTGCATAACGAGAATAATGTAAATAATAATAAAATAATTTATAAATAATAATGATATTGTTTGAAATTAAGATAATTTATAGAGTTTCAAAAAATAAGAAAGAAAAAGTTAAATAAAATATTATAAAATTAAAATATTATTAAAATATAAATTTTTAATATAATCTTTATTTAATGTTTGAAAAAGTTGAATATTTTTTGTGTTTTGTTTACAAGTTTAAAAAATTTATAATAATTACGAAAAGTAAAAAATTTGAAAATATTTTTTTTGTTAAGTGAGAAAGACACTTTTAGTCATCGAATGAAATAGGCAAAATTTATGTACATAGGTAATATATAAAAGAAAGATCTAATTATATTATAGAAGCAGTCCCTCCATTAAGTTCAATAACTGAAAATTATTGAAGTAAAGAGAAGACGAAAATTTTCAGATTTTTTTTACAGTACGCTCCTTATTGTTAAGGTATTGTTTATGTTTAAATAATATTTAAATGTATAAATAAGATGAGATGAAACTGTAAAATCAAACGGGGACTTAAAAAGACATTTTCCTTGCATTTCTGTTGAAGTCCTATACGAGTTCCTCCTACCATTTTCCTTTTGCTTGGATGCAAAAGCTGAGAAAAAAAAAAAAAACTATAGGAGGTAAGAAGACTTTTCTTACGTTGAAATGTCTCCGACCCCAATCCCACGAAAGGTTGACGGAGACATTTCTTGCATCTTCTATTTTCCTAAGCTGCCAACCATCACATTTGGCGTTATATGCCAGCCATCGCTACGGCTTGGTTTAGTCACCGTCAACTGCCCCACCATCCTCCTGAGTTTTTACTCTATTTGATCTTATATTTTGACAGTGCTATGTCTAGAGCTGTTCATCTGAATTCCGATCTAGAAAATTGGATATATCCAAATTAGAACTTGGATTTAAAATCTGGACCGAAACTCAGACCGGGTTATCCCGGATCAGATCTGAGCCGAAACCCGGATGAATCTGAGTTTTGTAAAAACTGGATTCTAGGTTTCGGATTGAACTAGGTTCTTTTTTTTTTTTCCTTTCTGAGGCTTTAAAAGCATAATTATTTTTTAAATAAAAACCTATATTATATTAAAGATTTTTTAAGAAAAATCAATATTGAAAAGCATAATTCTCTTTATGTAAAAGTCTATATTTATTATAGAAATTTAAAAAAAAATTGAAAATCATACTTTTTTTTTTTAAAAAGCCTATATTTATATGAAAATATTGAGAAGCATGATTATCCTATATTTTAAAATATTAAAAAAAGTGTTGAAAATAATAATTTTCGTCAAAGCCATATATTATATAAAAAGTTTTCTAACTCATTAAAAAGCATAATACTAACATTTTCCAGAATAATAAAAATATATAAAAATGAAAAAATAAAATGCATCAAATCCACTACATATTACATTATTTTATTATTTACACATTACATTATAATACAAAATACAAAATTACAAGATATGAATTACAAAATAAATCCAGCAAGTATCAACTTCGAGGGATCTGATTGAGAGAGATCCTGCACAATTTGTATGCAAAGAAAGTCAGTAGTCTTTAGAGGCTTTAATTGCATAGTATTAATTAGCTAATTTACTACTAATAAGATTTCAGATTGAGAGAGATCCTGCACAATTTGTATGCAAAGAAACACATTTTAACTTATTCCAAATCACACTCCAAGATTTCAGAATTCAAGCAAAGTTCTGTTATCTTGCAAACCCACATTTACACATATATGCACACATAAATCCAACCTAAAACCATCATCAACCCAAGTCAAACTTTTCACTTAAAACATATCAAGGCTCACACATAACACATGAACATATTGTTCCATCCAAGAACAATGTTTTGTTTCACTAAGGCTATGTCTTTCTTGATCAAGGTACTCGTTTAGATTCAACATCAAAGCATCAATAAATAAACTCAAGCACTAAACATCTTATGAAAATCAACCATCATACCCACAAATGTGAAATCCCCAATCAAACTCAGCCACAAATGTGAGCAGTTTTAAATTATGGGTAAGGACCCGAGATCAAAACACATCCTAAATACCCCCCCATATAGGCACAAAACAAACACCCAAAAGTTTCGAGCATCAAATTTACATTAAAAAAAAATAAAAAACAGGACAACTCTTGAATTCCAATTTGGATTGTTGAAGGTGATTTCTTGAACAAATCTCATCGAGCTGCCAAGAAAGAACAGGGTAAACAAATAAATCTCTGACTTCACTTTCATAATTCTAAGGAGATGCTAATCCAGAAACTCTTTCTAAATTATTGTATGTGATAGGATAAGACTTACAAATGAAAAAAATAAAAAACTAAGTGATAGGATGAGGGATTTCTCTGCTTTGACAAGAAGGATTGGTACATGTCAAATTTAAACCTTAATTCATGTAATGGGTAAGTGATGTGTTGAAATATAGACTTGCGAGTAAAGGAATTTACCCAAATCTTAAAGAGCTTAATCTCTCAAAGTAAATGGTCTACACATTATTATTATAAAGAAGCACAGTATTCCAATTTGGACACTCCTGAAACTCCTATATATATGCCTTTTCTATAGGATATGGCCCCAACAATCAAACCCTGCGCCAAAAATGTATAAGTTTAAATCAACAAATTTACCAGCAGAAGGGTGCTGGCTACATGGTATACGCAGGGACACCCAAAACCATCACCAAAATAATTAGCCTAACTGACAAATTTACTTTCTCATTTTCTGCTCTCTTTTTTTTCTTCTTTTTGGGGTAAATTAAGCGATCTGTCTCCTGCTGCAAACATAATATAGAATATTCTGGCAGCCAGGGATGCTAGCTAGTTCTGAGTCATGTTTATGAGCTCGTTTTACATGGAATGATCAGTACTTGTTTATCAAAAGGAGCCTATTTTTAGAATAAGTACTTCATCTCAATAGTTGGAAGTTTTTAATTTGCAGTGGCAGTAGTACTTGTGTGATTAGCGTGGGATCGATCCTTAGAAATCGATTACAGTAGTGAAAAATAACGACAAGATTGTCGTATATATTCCCAAATATATACCCAAATACTCCTCAATTTACAAAGTAATAAAAGAAAAAAAACCCTAAAAAAATGCTTCAAAGTCGAAAGACCCAGTTCTATCCAAGCACAGAGAGACCCAGTTCACCAAATCACTAGATCTACCACATTTACATTCATTGTTCACAGATCGGGAGAGAAACTTACCAAAAGGTCAACGGCGAGACGATGGATTGAGGACAAAAAGAGATGATCAGTGAGCCACGCGTCGGGTTCCGGACAAAACGAAAGCGCTTGAAGGGATGAGAGAGAGAGAGAGAGAGAGAGAGAGAGAGAGAGAGAGAGAGAGAGAGAGAGAGAGGAAACTGGGGGAGGGAGGCGAAGCACTTCGTAGAGCAGAGAAGAGAGAGAGAGAGAGAGAGAGATCTGAAATGGGTCTTTGGGGGGGTGGGCGGCGGGTAGAATTAGGGTTTTTTTTTAGTTTATAAAATCCGGTACCCGAACCGGATTAATCTGGTTTTTTAAATCCGGGTACCGGCTCGGATCAAATCCGGGCCGAAAACCAGAACTGGAATATAACCGGATTCCGGTTCGGGCTAGATTTTATTCGGCCGGATGAACAGCCCTAGCTCTGTCTCTGTCTGTCTCTCTGCCTTGGTGTGTTGGAACGGGAGGGGCGAGGGCAGGGTAGTATATTAAGTGTGAGAGGAAATGGAAACTAGGGGCCAGGTGAAATGAAACCGCTTACCACAAAGTTGTAAAAGAGTGGGCGATGGAAACCCAACCACGGCTTTAGAATAAGATGGGGCTGAACTTGCAGCAATCCAATAGGCTTGCTCAAACCCAGTGTGTGATTAGGAGTGATGGGCCAGAAACCTCGTAAAATGGCAAAGTTTCATGTTAAGCATAAAGATTTTCTTTTGCTAATTGATGTCGTGGCACATGGGCAATATATTTGACACATTAATAGGCAAGATTTGGTCTCATACCACTCGACAAACTTCTCACTCGTAACCTTAATTTTTATAGGGGCAAAGAACCGCCTTCAGGCTAGGGTTGTAATGTTAGGCCAAACTTCCTCTGTTCATATCTATGGACATGTTTCAACTAAATTGAGTTTGGAATGGGCTCAGAACAGTACGTATGATCCTAATTTTCTTGCTTTATCAGGCCCCATTTTCTTGGTTGCGATCTTTGAACTTTAATCGGAAAAGTACTATCTTATATAGTAGTAAGAGCAGTAATAGTAGATTCAACAAAGTTATATTTTAGTCAAAGTTTAGTTAGATTGTAATGTGGTTAATGTGGTTTAATGTGGTTCATCAGATTGTAATATTGCTTTTAATGTAAAGCAGATTTAACGGATCAGATAAAGCCACATTAGTTTGTGAGATTATTTTTGTGTGATTTTTTTTTATAGATGTAGTAGTACTCTTTTAGCTTTGATCAATTTTACTGACCAAATCTGTTGAGCCTCAACTGCTGGCCAAATATTATTTTGGCATAAAAAATTTCCTCCCCCTCTTGCTTTTCGGTTCTTACCTGCTGCATTTCCTAGTTTATGTTTCTTAAACATATTTAATCCTTTGCGTAGCTTTTTAGTTTAATTTGCATCTATACTATACATGGAAAAATATGACCACTAAAAAAATATATCAATTAAAAGATATGACCATTGTAAAACAAAAAAACCGTTAGAAAATTTTATCCGTTAAAATAATATGAATGCTAGAAACTTAATGTGTAATTTTTTTAATAATATTGAATAAATATTCAAACTTAAAGGTAAAAATTAATATTTTAATAAAATAGTAATAAATTTATTGAGTCTGTTATTTGGTATTGTTGAAAAATGACCCGCTAAATTTATATAAGTGAATTTCATAATTAAATCTTGGCCAAACTTTATTGATTCCACTATTACTGCCCTAATTCGTGAATACTGGCATGCCAAAATTGAATATCTTGAATAAAAGTTTTGTGCATATTCGAAGTAAATTTGAATTCCTATGCTTTTGTCTTGGATAAACCTGGGATAGGTATTTAAAGAAATTGAAGCTCCTGCCAAAAATGACAAACCAGCTTAGCATAATTAGTTTCAGCTGGTCCACTGGAATTTTGACCGATTCTTCACAGCAGGGCAGTCAACAGAGTATGGAATCAATTTAATTATTTTTATTATTTTTATTATTTTATATACAAATCAAGCGGCCAACATAGATTTTTGTTTTGATGCATCTGTACAAGATAGCCGTCAAGGTTGGAAAAATTGCTCTACTTTTATCAGTATTCTTCTTTGAGCATCTTGACCAACGAGGTCGAGCATAATGCAGAGAAACAAGTTGTCCGTATCTGTGAAGGTAGTAAAAATGTTAGCTTCCTTGTAATTCAATCATTTGGCCAAGATGTGAAAATATAACATTATATTATTTGTTTTTGCAAATGTGATGAATTGAGATAAAAATTTAAAGTTGAATAAAATATTATTACAATATATTTTTTAATATTATTTTTATTTTAAGATTTAAAAAAGTTGAATTACTTATTTTATTTTATATGAGAATTTTTAAAAATTCTAATAATTAAATAAGATAAGATGGGATGAGTTATGAAAATAAATTATTGAGTTTGGCTTGATTTCCTGTTAAAAATGTATTTTTTGGGGCTTGGCTTGACTGTTGCTTGACCCTGGCTTGATTGTGGCTCGACCTTAGCTCAAGCAAGCTGAGCTTGACACTTCGCTCGACACTCTGCTTGAGTGAAGTGGAAACAAAGAGTTTCGCTCGACCCCTACTTGAGTCTCTGCTCGAGTGGTATGCACCCAAAGAGTTTCGCTCGATATCCGCTTGAGTAGTAGTGCAATCCTAATGTGTCAAGCGAATGACCGTAAAACACAGTTCGCGTCGCTACAGTATAAATATGAATGTTTTAACATTTATTTTGTCATTTGGATCTTTGAGGCTGCAGTATTTGAGAGAGAAAAATAGAGAGCATCCTCTTGTGATATTCCTAAGTATGTTTGAACACTTTGGAAGATGATTTTGTAATCAATACTTTATACTCCATCTTTTCTTGATAGTGAAATCATTGAAACCGACCCCGCTTGTGGATGTAGACTCACATTAAGCTGAACCACTTAAATCTTGGTATTCTTTGTGTGCTTGTTATTTATTTTGTTGCTTCTGCTATTATTTACTTCAATTTAGCCTTTGTTTATTCGGTCCATTCCCAACAAACTAGTATCAGAGCTCTAGGCTCTGTGCAAAGTCTTGAGGAATGACTATGACAAAGTTTGAAGTGGAGAAATTTGACAATCAAAATAATTTTAGCTTATGGAGCATCAAGATGAAGGCTTTGTTACGACAACAAGGCTTGTCGAAAGTATTGGAAGGGAAGGTATCTGATGATTCTCCTGCACCAGCAAAAGAAGATGAAGAGAAGGCACATAGTGCTATTTTGTTGTCATTATCGGATGGAATTTTGAGGGAGGTTGCTGATGAGGAGACTGCTTTTGGTCTTTGGTCTAAGCTTGAGAGTTTGTATATGAAGAAATCTCTCACCAACTATTTGTGTATGAAGCAATGGTTATACACACTCAAAATGAGGAAAGGTACTCATATCTTTGAACACTTAGATGAATTTAATTAGATTATTATGGATTTGAGAAATATCAATTTAAGCTTGAGGAAGAGGATCAAGCTCTAATCGTTTTGTGCTCATTGCCTATGTCTTTTGATAATTTTGTTAATTCGATGTTGTATAGTAGATATACTATTTCCTTAACGGATGTGAAATCTGATCAAACTTTTATATAAGTGAATTTTATAATTAAATTTTGATAAAATTTTATTAATTCCACTGCTAGTGCTATAATTCGTGAATACTGGCATGCCAAAATTGAATATCTTGAATAAAAGTTTTGTGCATATTCGAAGTAAATTTGAATTCCTATGCTTTTGTCTTGAATAAACCTGGGATAGGTGTACTTGCACAGAAAGATTTGTTTAAAGAAATTGAAGCTCTTGACAAAAATGACAAACCGGCTTAGCATAATTAGTTTCAGGGGGTCCACTGGACTTTTGACCGATTCTTCACTGCATAGCAGTCAACACCGTAGGCAATCAATTTTTTTTTTTTTTTTAAGACAAATCAAGCGGCCAACATAGATTTTTGTTTTGATGCATCTGTACAAGATAGCCGTCAAAGTTGGAAAAATTGCCTTACTTTTATCAGTCTCCTTCTTTGAGCATCTTTGACCAACGAGGTCTAGCATTACTTTTATCAGTCTCCTTCTTTGAGCATCTTTGACCAACGAGGTCTAGCATAGTGCAGAGACACCAGGTGTCACAGCGTACATGTAAAGCTAGTAAGAAAGTTAGCTTACTTGTAATTCAACCATCTGGCCGGGATGTGAAAATATAACTTTATATTATTTATTTTGACACGTGAGATGAATTAAAATAAAAATTAAAAGTTAAATAGAATATTAGTAGAATATATTTTTTTAATATTATTTTTATTTTAAAATTTAAAAAATAATTAAATTATTTATTTTATTTTATATAAAAATTTTAAAAAATTATAATAATTAAATAAGATAAAATAGGATAAAACCAGATGAGTTATCAAAATAAACTGGGCCTAGATCTTATACTAGGAATCCAGGATGTGAACAGAAACCATGGCCGAGTGCTTTTGGGCGACGTGAAAGGGCTTGAAATCCAAGAGTAGGCAAATTTCCTCAAAAAGAAAAATACAAGAAGAAGAAAGTTGAGGGAAGTTTCAAAAGGCTACCGGAAAGAACACGGAAATCCTATGTTGTGAGAATTGACTTGATGCTTTACCATGGAACCATGCTTTTTTCCAATAGTTCGAGTCTAGATTTTTGTGAGAAATATCCTTGTGCTTTCCTATCAGTGGTCAACCACTATCTACACGCTTTTGTCCTCGTTTGCATAACGAGAAATATGTAAATTATAATAAAATAATTTATAGATAATAATAAAATTGTTTGAAATTAAGATATTTTAAATTTTTAAAAAATAAGAAAAAAAAATTAAATAAAAATATTATAAAATTAAAGTATTATTAAGATGGAAAATTTTAATATAATTTTTATTTTGATATTTAGAAAAGTTGAATTATTTTTTGTGTTTTGTTTATAAATTTTTCAAATTTATAATAATTATGAAAAGTTAAAAACTTGAAAATATTTTTTTTTGTTAAATAAGAAAGACACTTTTATTTATCGAATGAAATAAGCATAATATAAAAAGAAGCATCTAATTATATTATAGAAGCAGACCTCCCTCCATTATGTACAATAGCGGAAAATTATTGAAGTAAAGAAAAGATGAAAAATTTTCAGATTTCTTTTACAGTAGGCTCCTTATTGTTAAGGTATTGTTTATGTTTAAATAATATTTAAATGTAGAAACTGTAAAATCAAACGGGGACATAAAAAGAAATTTTCCTTGCATTTCTGTTGAAGTCCTATACGAGTTCCTCCTACCTTCTGGATGCAAAAGCTGAGAAAAAAAACTATATGAAGTAGGAAGACTTTTCTTACGTTGAAATGTCTCCGACCCCAATCCCACGAAAGGTTGATGGAGACATTTCTTACATCTTCTTTTTTCCAGCTGCCAGCCATCACATTTGGCGTTATAAGCTAGACTCTTATCTGAACAGAGCAGACGTCTAAGTCAACAATAAACTTTCTTCTAAATCCCGTATCCTAAATTTTGATTATTGTCAGCCATTGTTTCTTCCTCCTCCTATGCGGCTAAGGTTCACTTCCGTCTCCCACTGAAAAGAAGATCAAAAGAAAAGGGTGCAATTCCTACCCCTTTTTCCATGGAAAAACTTCATTTTCTCATGGTTCTCTTCCTGAATCTCCAATTTCCTTCATTTCTACTTCTCTCATCAGCTTCTGCTCTTCCCACCAATTACTTTATCAATTGTGGATCGGTATCCAACATATCTTTGAGTGGTCGGGAATTCGTGGGTGACATGAATTTGGGCTCCTTCTCTTTTGGATCAAGTTCTGCTATCAATACTGTCACCACCAACTCATCAACAGATAGCTCTCTTTATCAAACTGCCAGAATTTTCAAAAACCAAGCTTCATTTGATTTTCATATCACTGATTTTGGCATTTATTATGTTCGTGTCCACTTCTTTCCGTTTTCCTCCGGGAGGACTAATCTGGCCGATGCCCACTTCGATGTTTCAGCCTTTAATTTCTCGCTGTTGTCAAACTTTCGAATTCAAGACAATAGCAACTCACCTTTGATTAAAGAATACTTACTCACTATCAATGCAACCAAATTCAGCATCCACTTTACTCCTCGGAGAAAATCTTTTGCTTTTGTAAGCGCCATCGAAGTCTTTCTAATTCCAGATCAAGATTTCGTCGAGGATGCCAGTGATCGAATTACTCCCAGTGGCAAGAGCAATGATAGATACTATGGTGTACGATCTCAGGTTTTACTTACAATCCACAGGGTCGATGTTGGAGGTCCACAGAATAACGACTCACTCTGGAGGAATTGGATACCGGATGATAAATATCTACTCCCAGTAGAATCTGGGAAAACCTGTGTTCCTTATAAAGGTCCGCTTCACTATGATGTTAATGGAGCAAATAATTATTCTGCATCGGATCTTGTCTACAAGACATGTCGAGAATTGAACTTAGATAGCAGCAAAGGGTCATCAAATTCTTCAAAAATAACATGGCGTTTTGACGTGAGTAGGAACGCCACGCATCTGGTTCGGCTGCACTTTTGCGATATTATCAGTAAAAATGCTAGTGATGTCTTCTTCAATCTCTATTTTTATGGTAATTTCACTCACATGATCTCTACAAATAACGTCACTCAACTGTTGGCTGCTCCACTTTACTATGATTTGGTGGTTGAATCAGATGACTCGGGATCCATGGATATTAGTGTAGGGCCTAGGCAGGATTCTAAAAATAAAACTGCCTATCTGAATGGGGTGGAGATTATGGAGTTTATGAGGAAGTCTAGTTTGGTCGATGTTCCCGGTAAAGAAAATAGGAGTCATATTTATGTTATAGTTGGTACCGTATGTGGTGTGGCCTTTGTTTTCATTGTGATGGTGCTGTTCTTTTTGGGTATAAAATACAAGAAAGCAAAGCAAGGTGACGAAGGTGTGGGTTCATGGCCAGTTTTTCATGGAAAAGATGCTACTACTTCTCGTAAAGGAAAAGCAAATGCGTCTTCTCTTCGTAGTTTAAACTTAGAGTTAAAGATGCCTCTTCTTCAAATACAAGATGCCACTCATAACTTTGACCCCAAGCTATTGATAGGTGAGGGTGGGTTTGGGAAAGTCTATAAGGCGACTCTTCAGAATGGAATGACAGTGGCGGTGAAACGAAGTGATCTGAAACATGGCCAGGGCCTTCCGGAATTCGAAACAGAAGTCTTGGTCTTATCCAAAATTCGTCATCGCCATCTTGTTTCCTTGATTGGATACTGCGAAGAAAGGTCTGAGATGATATTGGTGTATGAATTCATGGAAAAGGGGACACTGAGAGATCATCTCTATGATCAGAATGAGAAGTCTAAGAGATCATCTAAAAGGTCTAAATTGTCTTGGAAGCAACGTCTTGAAATTTGTATTGGTTCAGCAAAAGGTCTTCACTATCTTCACACATGTTCGCATGGGGGAATAATTCATCGTGATGTCAAGTCAACAAACATTCTTCTGAATAAGAATTATGTGGCTAAAGTTGCTGATTTTGGTCTTTCAACATCAGGCCCCAATGATCCAGACCATTTTAGTGTTGGCATCAAAGGTAGCTTTGGTTATATGGATCCTGAATATTTTAGATCCCTTCAGTTCACGGAAAAATCTGATGTCTACTCCTTTGGTGTAGTACTTCTTGAAGTCCTTTGTGCTAGACCAGCTATTATTAACTCAACCAAGAGGGAGGAAATGAACCTAGCTGAATGGGGGATGCTTTGGCAAAAGAAAGGACAACTCGAAAGTATTATTGATCCATTGTTAGTGGGAGACATTAATCCTGATTCATTGAGAAAGTTTGGTGAAACAGCTGAGAAGTGTTTGAAGGGTGAAGGAGCTAGCAGGCCTACAATGCTTGATGTGATATGGGACTTGGAGTATGCATTACAGCTTCATCAAACTAAAGTGCACAGAGAGCCACACGAGGACACGACAACAAATGCTTTTTTTGTCGAGCTGCCTTCGCTCAATAGCATCCCTGATTGGGAGGATAATGATTTGTTGATAGGAGGAGAGGTTGATGGTTCTGATACAACCGATAGTGGAGTGTTCTCTCAGCTGAGGGTTGGTGCTGCCAGATAATCCTAATCCACTGCTTTGAGGGTTTGGTCCTGTCCTTCTTTTTTTTTTTTTTTTTTTTTTTTTTTTTTTTTTTTTTCCGCAGCCCTTTGCAACTGTATTTTGATGTGTTGCTTTGTTTGATGTTAGTGTAAAGGAGTTAAACTTATGTTTATGCTTCAATTCGGTTTCTTTCAATGGGCAGAGTGAAAATTGTAGCTGGGAGACAATAAACGTTATGATGTTTATCTGTTAGAAAATGTGGAACCTTGTTTGGGAAACAAAGAAATTTAAAAAAAAAATTGAAACTGATGCTCATCTACTCGAAACATTGAAGCAATTTATCTTCATTTTTCACTGATTGGATTTTGTGCAAAACTGAAAACTGACATGATTGATTTTACCAGTAAAGGGAGTTCATATAATCAATTGCAGACTTTTGAGTCCCTGTATATATATTTGATCGACCTCAGAGTTAGTGAGGCTGTATCTCCTTGTGCTAAATCCTTGAACCCAATTTGCCACCATCACTCGTTCGACTAACCGCTTAGTACCGGCCCATGGCTCGGTTCAATTATTACTCAGGAATAGAACGTACAGTTCTTTCAGTTTTCTAGATTAGGTATAAATTATTATTTGAGTAATACTAAGTTTAATTGTAAAGTGTGTAAATATCGTATAGTTATTTTGAAAAAGAATAAAATTTATTATTAAAAAACTAATTTTTTTACATGTAACTTTCGTATTTATTCTTTTTTTTTTAAATAATTGTATAATACTAACGTACTTGTGACTACAAATGTCCTTTCTCATTTGTTTTCCCCAATGCTATAGCACCAATATCGATTTAACCCTTTCTTTTCTCTCTTTGGGGGCCTCCTCTGTTTCCTATATCTTTTTCTTCATTTTTTTTGTGGACCTGTTGACTTCGCCTTTCTACTAACATTGTCTTTTTTAATGAAATAGAAAAATCTAGTTTCAAGTATAAATATATATTAATATATATATTAATTTAATGTGATTGATCAAAAAATAAATTTTATTAAAAACAGTACTGATTTAAATTTTGAATATAAAAAAAGAGTTTTGCTACATACAAGTACAATTGCGCACTAATCTGTGTACTAATATTGATTTATTTATACTTAAAATTTAAATTAACACTATTTTTAATAAAATTTACTTTTTAATCAATTACATCGTATTGATATATAGATTAATACACAATTATACTTGTAACTATACTTTTCCAATAATTAATGTCTAAGTCATAGTCTCTCTTATGGGGCTCTCTTGACTCTGCTTTCTACTCACGCTGCCTTTCTTTTATAAAGTAGATGGAATAATTGTTGGTACATTAAAAAAGAAAAAAAAAATTTCTGACGATCCTATTTTTTAATTTGTGCCGTTGGATTAATTAAAGGATTGATATGAGATTTTATTTAATTGTGTGCCGTTGCAGATTTTGTAGTATTAATATATTGTAATTACGGCTTGAAAGTCGTTTGAGCGATTTCTAATAAAATTGATTTATTTAAATTCTGATTAGATAATAAAAATATTTTATCTTATCTCATCTTATTATTATAATTTTCTCAAATTTTTATATAAAAAATAATAAATAATTCAACTTTTTCAAATCTTAAAATAATAATAATATTAAAAAATAATATTTTAAAAATATTTTATTTACCTTTTATATCAACTCATTTTATTTCAACTTACTAACCAAACAAGGCTTTAGTATTGTACGTTATTGTTCAGTAGGCATGTATTGCATTTGTGGCTATTGAAGTGCAAGTTTTCTAGCTATGACTTTAACTCATCTCTTTATGTTATCCTTCTATTTAGTGACGGGAAAATGGCTCCAGCTCGAGAAACCCATCGTTGCAACATCTTCCATGTTTGATTCATTATGATTTTTGATAGTTTCTTTTAAAGGCTTAGCCGTTTTAGCTCATTGTTCCGTGAGATAGCCGATTCAACTCATTATTTTGTGTGTTAACTTATGCAGAGTTCAATTCTTCGGTTACTTCTTCAATTAATGTGCCGTTACACTGTAATTATCGGCAAGTTTACCTTTGGTTCAGTCAGATGGTATGCATAAAAATTTCATACTAATTCATCTGTTAGTTTTTGTGTGATATCGGAGAGATTCCAAATAAAAAAGAGGTGTTTTTTATAGAGCTTTGAACTCAATTACGTGTGCAGGGTTAGTTCGAGTCATAACCTTTAAGATGTTATATCTTGAAGGGGACAAACCAAGAGGAGGTCTGTTGCACCAATATTTAAATATTGTTTACTATAGAAGGCTTGAATCTCTTTAAAGAAAACGAGATTTTCGTGCTTAGTCCAACCGACTTCGTTCTTTTTTATTATTTGTTATTTTAGCTTATTGTAATTTATTTTGTTATTGTGATTTTTTACCAACAATTTTAAGGAGATTCAAATGGACTCTACAGTTTAAAAATCTGAATTTATATACCAAAATTGTAAATAAGATCAATAAAATATTATTTACTAAAAAAAGAAAGAAAATCACTCAAATTTTATTAATTTATTACAAAATTTTTATGGCCTAATAAATTCTCAATATATATATATATATATATTTTATAAGTACATAATACATTAGTTAATTAGTAATACTAATATACGTTAGTATATTAAAATTTACATTTTATGGCCTAATACTAATAGTCTAATACTATATTACTATTACTCTTAGTAATATACTTTAAGTCTATATATAAAATACTAAATTAGTATATAAATCACTATACTAAATAATTACATATGAAATAATGATATAGCTATTCTAATAGTCTAATATTAATACTATTATATAGTCTAATATAGCTATAACTAATACTAATATTTATACTAATACTAATACACTAGTCTCTAATATAGTAATAAAGAATATAGTTATACTAAACCACTGATTCACTATAATTAATATTACTAATATATAGCAATTAGCTATACTAATAGTCAAATACTAATACTATTATATAGTTTATACTAATCATTATAATCAAATCACTATGTGTATAACTATATATATTTAGTATCAATGTATTACTATATTATTTAATGTATAACTATATAGTCTATATAATTTATTATTATCACTATATGTAACAGTAACACACTAACACTATACTAGTATAATATATAGTACTAGTATATATTAATAATAATAATATTACTATTATTTAATATAATATTATCATTAACATATTGATATAGTACTATACGGTAGTATATACCAATAGTATTATACTATTAATATTTACTATTGACTAATAATATAGTATATAGTACTAGTATAAGTTCAAGGTGGTTTCAACCACTGGGGCAGGTTAGGTGTTTTAGATAATTTATTCATGCAAAATTTAAGAAGCGTTTGGAGTCGGAGAACTCTTTGAAGAGTAAATATGAAGTGGAGCGGTATTTATCTGAAAAATGTGAAGAAGATGATGCGCAATCTGACTTGTTGACTTGGTGGAAGATTAACTCCATTATATACCGTGCACTTTCAAGAGTTGCGAGGGATGTTCTTGCAGTTTCGACATCTATAGTGGCCTCTAAGTCAGCTTTTAGCACAACAGGTTGAGTACTTGATCCTTTCCGCATTAACCTATCTCCACTAATGGTGGAAGCCCTTATTTGTACACAAAATTTGGCTCCAGTCTTCTTCTGTTTCGATTAACATTTGCACCTTATTGGATGATGTTGAGGAGTTTGAGAATTTGGGTACAGGTATGTAGTATTATTCATCTTTTTTTTAACTGTCTCTAAAATGTATATCATATTAGTAATTTGTTTTAATTATTATGCTTATTATTTTTTTACCCTATTGTGTAGAGCTTATGGAAGACCTAGACAGTTATTGAAGATCTACTTCTTAAATTTAAGATAGGTCAACCTGTATAACATATTTCCTTCAGGTTTTTTTTTTTTTTTTAAATGTAATTGCTAACTTTTTATTAGAATTAACTGCTCGATTTATTTTGGTACAATTGTAAGGTTTGTTGAATGGACTATTGGAGTTGATTTATTTTCTAGCAAAGTGCATAAATACAAGATGTCACAACGTTTCTGTAAAGGTAGTAAAAATGTTAGGTTCCTTGTAATTCATTAATCATTCGGTGAGGATGTGAAAATATAACATTATATTGTTTGTTTTTACAGATAAGATGAGCTGAGATTAAAATTAAAAATTGAATAAAATATTATTAGAATATAGATTTTAAATATTATTTTTATTTTAGAATTTGAAAAAATTGAATTGTTTATTTTATTTTGTGTAAAAATTTAAGAAAATTATAATGATTAGATAATATAAAATAAGATAAGATGAATTGATATGAGTTGCGAAAACAAATGAATCTTACGCCAGGAATTCAGGATGTGAACAGAGACCATGGCCGAATGCTTTTGGGCAACATGCAAGGGCTTGGACTCCAAGAGTCGGCAAATTTCCTCGAAAAGAAAAATTCAAGAAGAAAGCTTCAAAAGGCTTAAGGAAAGAACACAGGAAACCATATGTTGTGAGAATTGACTTGATGGTTTACCATGGAAGCATGCTCTTTTCCAATCCTTCGAGTCTAGATTTTTGTGAGAAATACCCTTGTGCTTTCCTTTCAGCGGTCAACCACTCTCTAGTATGTCTACACGCTTTTGTCCTTGTTTGGTTATAGATAAGAAATATGTAAATAATAATAAAATAATTTATAAATAATAATAAAATTATTTGACTCAAGATATTTGATAGAATCTTGAAAAATAAAAAAGAAAAAATTGAATACAAATATTATAAAATTAAAATATAATATTTTAATATAAATTTTATTTTGATTTTTAAAAAAGTCAAAATATTTTTTGTATTTTTTTTTGAAAGTTTGAAAAATTTGTAATGATTATATAGAAAAGTTGAAAAGTTAAAAATTTGACTTTTTTTTATTTTATTTTTATAAGTAAGAAAGACACTTTTATTCATTGAAAGAAATTGGCAAAATCTATGTACATAGGAAGTATATAAAAGAAACATCTAATTACATTCTAAATGCATAAAATGAACACAAAAATTCAGAAGAAGACCCTCCATTAGATAAAATAGCAGGAAATCATTGAAGTAAAGAGAACACAAAAAATTTTCAGATTTCTTTTACAGTACGCTCTTTATTGTTAAAGCATTGTTTATGTTTAAATAGTATTTAGATATTAAGATGAGATGAGATAAGTCTCTAAAACTAAATGAGACTTAAAAGACATTCTTTCACTTCTGTTAAAGTCCTATTCACAAGTTCCTACCATTTTCCTTTTGCTTGCTGGATGCAAAAGCTGAGAAAAAACTCTAGGAAGACTTTTCTTACATTGAAATGTCTCTGAAAGGTTGATGCAGGCATTTCTTACATCTTGTTTTTGAAAAACGCTTATTGCAAGCGCCTAGTGCAAATTGTGCTCAAACGGCACGAATTAAATGCTAAACATATGGATGAAAAGTGCACTATTTCACATGCTGACATTCTTAGCCTTTTATTTTTATTTTAAAAAAAAAAAACATGTGTTACAAGGGATAAACTGTAAAGAAAGAGCATTTGTTTTCGAAGCATTTTTTCCAACTCTCCCATCTTCTGGGTCTTCTCCCATCTCTCGGTCTCTTGAGCCCTCTCTTAGCTTTTCAATTCAGCTAAAGCAAACGAAACATGTACAACAAAATGAATAGTGATTTTCCATCTGCACATTTGACATCAAGCATGAGAAGTGTATCAAGCTTGAACTCATGGCCATGCGATTCCCAATACTGTTACATATCTAGAAGCTTTGAAAATGTCCTGATACTTCTCAATTCTTCCCAACAAAACATACCTCCTCGATGGTTAAGTCCCCAACAAAAGCTCATAAATCAAAGACATTTTTCTGAGAATGGCTCCTGCAAGCATAGGAAAGACAAAAGGAAAGGTGAAAATAGTTGAGTACCGAATGTCTTGTTTAGCAAAATGTTTGCTATCAATGATTCACCATCGAAAGGTTGGTGTACATAAATGTTTGCTCTAGCTATTGGTGTTCCGAAATTTTGAAGATGAAGAGAAATGTGTGCAGAGAAATGAAAGAAATGAGTGTACAGAAAACAAACAAGGAAAAAAAAGTAAAAGTCGAGAAAAGAAGAAAGAGAAGGAGAAAGGTTATTAGCTTTTGCCCTTTTTATTTATTTTTTATTCCACATAAGTCTCACATACAATCTGATTGCCTCCCGCTTGCACATCCCATTTGTACCTAGCAAAATTGTATATCCTACAAACGTCAAGTCAACAATAAACTTTCTTCTAAATCCCTTGTCCTAAATTTTGATTATTGTCAGTCATTGTTTCTTCCTCCTCGTATGCAACTAAGCGTAAGATTTGGAAGAATATATAATAATAAAATAATCATTAGAATATTAATCTTTGGCTATCGTTGATCAAGTATTCGCAGTAATCGATTGTTTTTGAATTGTGAACCCTCACAAATTTCTATATTGAGAGAATTGGATAGGAGTTTTCAGTCTATCTTTATTTACGTTAATGAAAAATTGTGACTAATGGAGAATCATAGGCTTTTCTATATAGATAGGACAAGGCTGTTATCCACTGTTTTCTAAGAGTTGCTTCCTTCCATCAAGGAATGTAACTGTTGGGTTTTAAATGAGTAGTATTTTTATTTTAATTACTCAGAGTTTTTACTATAAATATAATATTATTAAAATAAATATATATAATA
Organism: Carya illinoinensis; assembly: GCF_018687715.1. Lineage (NCBI taxonomy): Eukaryota > Viridiplantae > Streptophyta > Magnoliopsida > Fagales > Juglandaceae > Carya > Carya illinoinensis. The sequence goes on from NC_056752.1 coordinate 1,739,280, forward strand.
TATTGAAAGGGTGTGACACATAAGTCATTTTTAAGTCTCCCACGTTCTCCCACTTGGCTTACGTGATAATCATTTAAAATCATCTGGGCAACCAAAACCAAATATGGCCACAAATAAAACTACTCAAAGCATTAACTTTAGTAGAAAAATATAATACATCAATCATGGCGGTTATGTTATTATATTAACATTTCCTTCCATGTATTACACTGTATTAGTCTCTCTAAATAAATTTCTATATGTGATATATTTCTTTATGAATGACTTCCTATAAATCATTCTGGGTCTATACATTATAGATTAGGAGCACATAAAAATAGATTAGGAGCAAATATTTTATGTGCACAAATAAAAATATTATTATTCACAACAACAAGTACTGTATACAATAATTAAATCAAATATAAAATAAGTTCATTAATCCCATACTCTCTACATGTTTCAAAGACATTTTTATTGAGAGCCCTTTTGTCATTATATTTGCAATCATAAAGGATATACTTGTATGCTCTATTGAAACTTCTGGTTCCTTAACTCTCTCTTTGACAACAAGATACTTTATGTCAATATGTTTGCTTTTACTCCCACTCTTGTTATTTTTAGAAAAGAAAACTGTTGCCAAATTATCATAGTACATTCTTAATGGATTAGATATCAAATCCACAACTTGAAGCTTTGTAATAAAACCCCTCAACCATTTTGCCTGTGAAGTTGCTTCAAAGCATGCTATAAACTCTGCCTCCATAGTAGATGATGCAATGATTGTTTGTTTGGTACTACTAACATGAGGACATACCCTGAAGTGGACTTTTTGGAGTCTTGACAACCTGCAAAATCTGAGTCTGAATATCCAATAGCTTCCAGAAAATCAACATGCTTATAAGTAAGCATATGATTCTTGGTTCGTTGTAAATATCTCATAACCTTTTTAGCAGCCTTCCAATGTTCTATTCTAGGATTGCTTTGGTATCTTTCCAACATTCTCACAATGTATGCACTATCAGGTCTTATACAAACCTGTGCATGCATTAAACTACTAACAGCAAATGCATATGGAATGTTTTTTATATCTTTCTTTTCCAAGGCATTTATCAGACATTGACTTAAATTGAATTTATCACTCTTTAATATGGGTGCTGCATTGGGTATACATTCATTCATTCTGAATTTTTTCGATAGCTTTTCAATGTAGGTTTTATGAGAAAGTCCTAAAATTCTCTTAGACCTATCTCAATGAATCTCGATGCCTAAAGCATAAGAAGATTCACCTAAATCCTTCATTTCAAAGCTTCGGAATAGAAATTTTTTGGTGTCATGTAGTAGGCCCAAATCATAAGTTGCAAGCAAAATATCATCAACATATAGGACTAAGAAAATAAACTTACTCCCACTAAATTTAGGTATATGCAGTTATCCATGATGTTCTCTATAAAACCAAATGAAATAATAACATCATGAAACTTCAAATACCATTGACGATATGTTTGTTTTAGTTCATAAATTAATTTCTTTAACTTGCAAACTAAATGATCACCTTTATCAGAATGAAACCCTTTAGGTTGCTTCATGTATACCTTTTCTTCAAGAGTCCCATTTTAAAAAGCTATTTTCATATCCATTAGATGTAGCTCTGAATCAAAGTGAGCTACTAATGCCATGATCACTCTAAAAGAATCATTTTTAGGAATTGGAGAGAAAGTATTGTTGTAGTCAATACCTTCTCTTTGTGTAAATCTTTTAGCTACAAGTGTGGTTTTATATCCATTGATATTACCATTTGAGTCTTTCTTTGTTTTATAAACCCATTTACAGCCAATGACTTAATTAACTCCTTCAAGTAATTCGACAATTTCTCAAACTTGATTTTTAGCCATGGATTCCATTTCTTCTGTCATAGCATCATGCCAAAATTTTGAATTTTCTCCACTCATGGTATGTGAAAATGATATGGGAACATCTTCAAGTCCGACATCAAAGCCAGACTCTACACATAATAATCATAAGAAATAGCAGGCTTCCTTGTTCTAGAGGATCTTTTTAATTCTACATTTTCATCCATATTATGTGGATGTTGCAATATAGAGTCAAAGTTGGTATGTTCCTCATGAGGTGGTGGTGGTTCTTATTGATCTTCAAGAATATAAAATTGATTTCCTTGAATGATAATCATTTCATTTCCAGTCACGGATGTAGTATCTGAATTCCGTGTTTCCTCCCACTCTATCTTTCGAGAAACATTACTCCCACTTATTCCAAAATCGTTAATAAATTTTGCATTTTTGGCTTCCACAATTCTAGGTGTATGTGAGGGACAATAAAACCTGTAACCTTTAGAATTTTTTGCATAGCCAATGAAATAGCCATTGACTATCCTTGGATTCAATTTCTTTTGTTGTGGATTATAGATCCTAACTTCAACTGGACAACTTCATATGCGCATATGCCTTAAACTAGGTTTCCATCATTTCCATAATTCAAATGGTATTTTGGGAATAAACTTAGATGGAACCCTATTTAAGATATACATTGCAGTTTTAAAGGCCTCACTCCACAAATATAGAAGAAGATTACAAATACTGAGCATACTTCTTACCATATCCATAAGGGTACAGTTTCACCTTTCAACAATACTATTTTGGTGAGGTGAACCTAGTATTGTATACTGAGCAATAATACCTTATTCCTTGAGAAAATTTGCAAATAGACTCGGTCGTTGCCCTAACTCTATATATATACCATAATATTCTCCACCCCTGTCAGATCTTACGATCTTTATTTTCTTTTCTAATTGTCTATTTACTTCCTTTTTATATATTTTGAAAGCATCTAGTGCTTCAGATTTATCAAAAAGGAGGTAAAGATACATAAACCATGAATAATCATCAATGAATGAGATAAAATATCTCTGACCATTCAAACAAGGGGTACTTATAAATGGTCCACATATGTCAGTGTGTATGATCTCAAGAATTTCCTCACTCCTCTTGGCACCTTTACTTGTTTTGTTAATTTTCTTACACTTTATGGAATCCACACAAGTACCAAAATCTGAGAAGTCTAAAATTTTTAGGACTTCATCATTTACTAATCTTTTAATTCTCTCTTTGGAGATATGTCCCAGTCTCTTATGCCATAATATAGAGGACTCATTAACAATATTACGTTTAGTGCCAACATCATCATGCAGAGTTAATAGACTATTTTCAAAAATAGAATCTAAATTTAATTTATACAAACCATTAATCAAGGTCCTAGAGCCTACAAATGTGGAGTTTTTAAATACATAAACATTTGAATTCATAAAATTAAATTTAAATCCTAAAGGTACTAATCTAGATATAGAGACCAAGTTTCTAGAAAATGAAGGTACATAAAATGTGTTTTCAAGATCCAAAATATAACCATTATTTAAAATAAGTCTAAAAGTTCCTACAGTCTCGACGTGCGAATGCATCCCATTTCCTAAGTATATGCCTTGTTCACTTCCCATAGGTTTTCTTAGGCTGAGAAACCCCTGCATGATATTGACAACATGAATTGAGGTATCTGAATCAATCCACCATGTATTATGATGAGAGTCTACAAAATTGGACTCATAGCACACAAGAAAATTGAGATTACCTTTCTTCTCAAGCCATGATTTATACTTTATGCAATCTTTCTTTTTGTGCCCTTTTTTCTTGCAGAAGAAGCATGTATCATTGTCTTTATAGCGTTTGAATGTTGCTTTCCCGTCCTTCTTCCACTTATTAATACTGACACTTTTGCTTTTCTTCCATTGTCCCTTCCTTTGAGTAACAAAATGAGCACTCTTAATATTTTCATGTTTCAATATCTCTTCTTCTTGTACACATATGGTTAAAAGTTTATTAGTGGACCATTTTTCCTTATGTGTGTTGTAGGAAATCTTAAATGGTCCATATTCTCTAGGAAGAGAGTTGAGTATAAAATGGATAAGGAATGACTTTGAAATCTCAATCTCTAAAGACTTTAGTTGGGCTGTAATATCCCTCATTTCCATTATGTGCTCATGCACGCTTTTGGATTTGCCATGCTTCATAACTGATAATTTATTCATTAGGATGCCAGCTAATGCCTTATCGGAACTACCAAATTGCTCTTCAATAGCCTTTATGTAGTCTTTGACTTTATCACACTCTGGGATTGAACCTCTAATACTCTTACTCACATGTGACTTGATGAGCATTAGGCTTAATCGGTTAGACTGCTCCCACTTTTCTTAGGTATTTTTATCTACCAATGAACTTGATTCGCATAAAACAAATGACTAATCAATGTACCCCCATGAGCAATAAACGGCTTCACCTTCTCCCTTCGAAAATCATCCTAAATCATATGTGAAAGAAGCTCTTGAGATAAAATAAAAAGATACGGAGATAAAGGATCACCTTGATGAAGACCCCGTGAAGGCTTGAAAAAACCTTTAGTTGATCCATTCAATATAATCAAACACATTGGAGAAGAAATACAATTGAAGATAAGTCCTCTCCATTTTTCCAAGAAGCCCAACTGTCGCATAACCTCCATCAAAAACTTCCTGCTTACTCGATCATACACCTTCGCCATATCAATTTTAATCATAATATTTTCCCCTATCGTTCTTATTAATGCCTTGGACCATTTCTTTTTTCTTTTTTTTTTTTTAAAAAGAGGACGACAACCCAATTTTATTGATAGCCCTCACTTGTGGTGGAGAAAAACCATGGTTACAACTGTGATGCTTGGGAATTACAAATAAGTAGAGGAACAAGTCCCAGGCATAAAAAAACAAACCTAAAACCCAAAAAATACAAAAAACTTCAATAAAAAAAAAAAACACCAATACAAGATCAAACCAAATAGCCATAATCAACCAAAGGAAAATTAGTAGCAATGAATGGAAGGAAGACCCAGCTTATCCAAAGGAATGAGACCTCTAAGTAGCCTTGGAACATCCCCAATAGTATGCCCTCCATGTATTGACCCATCGCACCATACTTTGCAAGCCAATTTGTAGCTTTATTACCCTCTCTGAAAATATGTTGCACGAAGCAAACCATCGAATCCATAATGGCACTAATTCCCTCCCAAAAGTGTTCCAGATACCATACCCCACATCTCCTTCTATTCTGCCACGACATCACCACTCGAGAGTCTAGTTCAATTTCCACAAAACCAATCCCCAAGCTTTTGCAAGCTTTAAGACCATGCAGAAAAGCTAATAACTCAGCTCTATTATTCAAACCAATGCCTATAGAAGAAGCAAATGCATGAATTAAGTTACCATGATCATCTTTGGTAATACCACCCAACCTAGAGGGTTCAAGATTACCAAAACTGCTACCATTTATATTAAGCTTGAACCAACCTTGATTGGGCTTTTTCCAGGCCACCAACTTAGGACTTCGCCTTGACATAGCTAAAGGTGGAATAGACAAAGAGTGTAAAACCTGAGAATCATGTCTAGAACATTTAGAAACCTTGTGAATGTCTTGACAAATTGAACTAATCCAATGTTGAATAGATTTCCAAACCACACTGAAGGTTTCTAGCCTACCCTTCATGTCAGCGACACATCTTCGACGCCAAGAGAGAAAAGAAGGAAGATGCCCCACAATAATCCCCACTTGAGAAAAAGAGGACACCTGACAAAACCATGTATCCATAGTTTCCTTCCAAGCGCCACCAAGAGGTAATCCAAAAATAGCTAGCACCATAGTAGCGCCACACCCAAGCATCAAAATCTCCTTCTAATAGCACATGATTTTGATCTTCATACTTACCCTCATTACAACAGTCACACCTAGAAATAATTCGGACACCAATTCGACAAAGACGATCATCAACACTTAATGCATTATTCCAAGCCTTCCACATAGAAACTGGGACCTTTAGAGGAATCAACTTATGTCACATCCAAGTATGCCCTACCATAGTGGAACCTTTTATACGGATATAGTTCCAAGCTGATTTAGTAAAAAACAACTACTTTCATGCTTCGTCCAAATCAACACATCCGAGCTCCTCTTGCAAACAGTTAGAGAATCAAGAATATCATCCACATTGTCGTGCCCAGCTAATCAAGCCAACAAATCCACATCCCACAAATTAGACAGTTTGCAGTCCATAACTTTAATCATAGGTTGGTCTACAATCAGAAAATCATTAATTAAAGGAACCCGATCCCTCCATTTATCATACCAAAAGAAAAGGTTACCTTCCCTGATATGCCACTTTGAATTATCAAGGACCAACAGAATACTTTTAACAATCATCTTCCAAACTTTCGTACCCTTGTTGGAATCAAGGAGGGTCCAAGGTTTGGAACCCACATATTTTCCTTTAAAGAATTGAGCCCAAAGAGAATTGCCTTGGATTATAAGCCTTTTGCATATCATCCAGGTTACATAAACCTAAACCACATTCTTCAACTGGTTTACACATTTTATGCCAAGCCACCCATTTTTTCTTTCCTTTACCATTAGCATCTAACCAAAAGAAAGTACTCATCAAGCAGTGTAGCTCTTTAATGATAGATTGAGGGACCTGCCAAATAGTAAACAAATGCAATGCCATATTAGATAGCACATGTCGAAGTAAAATAAGGCAGCCTCTAGAGGATAGTCTTCATCTTCCAACCACTAATTTTATTTTGAACTTTGTTAACCTTCTCCTCCAAATGCACTAGTTTAAATTTTCCCAAAATAGTAGGCACCCCTAAATATTTGAAGGGAAAAAAAACCTTCCGAAAACCCTGTCATAAGCTTAAGAGCTCTCTTACAACCCAAAGAGAAAGTCTGAGAAAAAAACATTGTTGTTTTTTCTTTATTAATCCTCTGGCCTAACCACTTCTCATACTTATCAGAAACAGATAAAAGCTTCTTTATTGATCTTGTACTACCATTAGTAAAAATCACCATATCATCAACATACATAAGATAAGAAATTTGAATCATACCTTGGGCTTGAGAAATTGACCAAACATTTTCTCCACAACACTATGCTTTATAAGTCTAGAGAGAACCTCTTGAAGAATGATAAATAGGTAGGGAGAGAGTGGATAAACCTTTAGCTGTCCTATTCATCATAACCAAAAACTAAGGAGACGAAATACAAGCATGAAATAAATCATATACCTGAAGGGAAAAGCCGAAGCAAGGAAGGACCTCCAACAAAAATTGCAAATCGACTTGATCATTCGTTTTCACCATGTCCACTTTGAGGATGATATTGCCACCATGAGCCTTTCTGTTAATAGTGGAGTTACAGTCACCTTCCACTTTCCATTTTAACTTAGCCATTTGCTCCAACCTAGTATCCTCATTGCGTCTCCACGAAGCCAGTTCCATAGAAGCACAATTTAACTCCCTATCAGCATCTTCATCCCAACCTTGCATTAATCTGCTTTCAAGCCTCTCCATTTGCTCATCAAGCTGTGCAATCTTGGCCGTAATCAGACCAAAGACCACCTTATTCCACTCACAAAGAGCCACCTGGACTTTTTTTAGTTTATTAGCAAGTTTCCACAATCCCATACCTGCAACAGGACCCATCCAAGCTCTCTGAACACAAGCCAAAAAATCTAGATGATCAACCCACATTTACTGGAACGAAATGGGGAAGGCCATAAGAAAAAGGATCTTTGATTAGAACAATGTGCATCGGGCAGTGATCTGACATCTATCTTAGTAAGTAAGAATAAGCAGCATTAGCAAACCGAGAGATTAAAGTGGTATCAAGAAACACTCAATCTAGCTTTGCCCAGCTTCTTGTGAGACCACTTTGAGCATTGCACCAAGTGAACCTTTTACCATTTGTTTGCATTTCAATCAAACCACCTTGATGGATTCAACTGTTGAGCTCTTCCATAGAAGCTCAAGGCCTTGGATGTTTCCAAGTCAAATCGAATAACATTAAAGTCTCATGCAATAAACAAGGCTCAACCATGATGGTGTGAACTAAGATCATCCTTAGCTCCTACCTCTCAATACGACTACACTTTATATGAAATTACACAAAAACTATTGCAGTCCCGTCCAGACACGAATCGAAATAAATTGAGAACTCATTCAAACAACTTGCACCATCACTACATTAGTCCAAAATATCCAAACTTTCCCACCCACTTCTTCATTAGAAATACCATTTTCAAAGCGGAAGCATCTCATCAAACCTTGTGTTTTATCAAAACTTTGAAACGGCTCCATAAGACAATAATATCTGGCTTAAGGGTGCCAATTAAATTCTTTAAATGACCTTTAGAGGTTCCTATCCCTCTAATATTCCATGCAAAGATGGAACCAATCATAGAGATAATTTAGTGGTTTGGTTATGAACACGAGAAGAGCTCCTTACTTTTGCAAACTGCCTTTTGTTGTATTTTGTCTTAGTAACATGGCCCTCAGATTCTGTTAGATAATCTTTCTCCTGAGGAAAAACCTCCAAATGTAGCTTAGGTTCTGGATCTAGCATAGACGTCCCTCCCAAACAAATGTCCCCTACACTTGGAGGATCTTCTTCAGCATGCACCACAATAGCATTCTGTAACTCCCCTACTTCCTCTCTTAGAATTGCTATTTCAGCTTCAACCACCCATGGAAGTGGGTGAGAATCCTTAACCAGAACATTAGAAACCATATAAGCCATTTGTGGTTGCTACACAAGACCCAGTTAGTCACCTCAAGTATCTCTAATGCTAGTATCCTCTACTAGCTTTCCTTCTTGATTACTCAGTGACAAACCCCATGCATTTGCATTATTCTCATATTCTTTCTACTCCATGACAGGTTGCTCCACATCCACAACTTGATTATGATTGTCCTTCAATTCCTCTCTCGACTTAGAAACTGTTTTATGAAACCTTAATTTATCCTCGGTCATAGGCTTACCAGCGTGACATGTCCGAGAGTTATGCCCTTGCACCTTGCACCTGCAACAAAAAGCAGGAAGTTTTTCAAACTCGACTTCTTGCTTGCGGCTTGATGCCAACTCAGGGACCCCAATCCAAAAGAATGGGGAGAGGCTCTTCGGTGGCGTCCATTTCCACACATAATCGAACGCCATTAGTTTGGGTGACACACCGAGTGGGATTGTCACACCTAATAAATTTTCCTATTGGAGCAGTGAGAATTCATAGATACGACTCATGGTAGAAGTTACGTGGCAAACCTGGCAGCAAGATCCATACTAGAACTGAAGATGGTTCTTCATCTTCACTGAACTTAGGGGTCCAATGAAACGCAAGGTAACACCATCTATATTGAAAGCTTCACGCGATAAGGCCTTCAAAAAGTCAGCCTTTGAAGAAATGCGGATAAAAATGTTACAAGGGCACCTTATAGAAAAAACCACTGGGGTTCCCTCTAGACCCCGCCAGCTACGTATGAAAGCCTGAATGGCATCTAGAGAGGGGCACTGCTTGAGAAACTTTAGAACAATGGAAAACTTGAATGATTCTTCTAAGCATGAGATTTCTTCCTTTGAAAATTGAAAATATAATTCACCATCAATGGTTTTCAGCGCATGAAGTAGAACATACAAATTGGGGACGGGCTTAGGCATCGCCGAGACAAGGCCCACATACAAATGGTGACCTCCATTGGCGTCAACGGTTGCCATGCAACCCTACGTGGGAACTCTAATGCGATAAGAATATGACAAAACCCTAGTTGAGCGAAAAAAGGAGAAAAGGGTATTTTGGGAATCTAAAAAAGGGATTCCATCTTGGACCATTTCTTGAGCAATGGCAATGTTATAAAAAATACTACACCCTTTGAGAAATGCGACCTGCTCTTCTGAAATGATCTTGTCCATAATTAGTGTCAGCCTTAATACCATAATTTTTGCCAAAATTTTATACACCACAGAACACAAGCTTATTTGCCGAAAATTTAGAGAAATTATCAGGAAATTCAACTTTTGGGAGCAACACAATATTAGTGGCACCAAAGAAAGTGGATAATGGCTTCCCCTCAAAATCTCCTATAGCCATCTTAAGCAAATCATCTTTGACAATATCCCAAACATGCTAAAAAAAACTTGCAGAGAACCCATCTGGACCAGGGCTACTATCTTGTGGAATGGACCACAAAGCTTTCTTCACCTCCTCCATTGAAAGAACTGCACCCAAGGCTATGTTTTCTACATTTGAAGTAATAGGAAATGGCAAATTCATACCTGGCTCATCAACGAAAATAGGTTGCATAGACAACAGCTGCTGAAAAAAATCCACCACCCCTTTATGAACTGCGTCAGCCAAGTCTAGTGAACTACCATCTTCAATAGCCATTTGTTCCTCAATTTTAATTTTCTTTTCGCACTTCATCAAAGCATGGAAAAATGATGTATTCAAATCCCCTTCGGGCAACGATTTTAACCTTGATTTCTGGTAGCCCATAATCTCTTCTCTATGTAAATAAAGGAGATGCTTTTGCTCACACGTCAATAACGCCATTTCAGCCTCATGAGAGAAATTTGTAGTCATTGTGTGTTCCAAGTCTGCTAACTCTTCTTCAAACATTTTAATATCTGAATCCACCCTTCCAAAAACCTCTATATTCCATTTTTTAACTTCACACTAACCTGCACCATATATAGGACAACCAGGAACAACTTGCATCCAACATTCCAAAACTATATGTAGAAAATTCTCATGAGTGCACCACATTCTTTGAAACCGAAATGGTTAAGGACCACTTCAATGTTCACATTCCAGCTGAGATACCATTGGACAATGATCCGAAGAAGTTCTTGATAAATATTCCATCCTTCCATCAGCAAACCACAACATAAATACTGCATTCACCAATATTCTATCAAGTCGTGCTCAAATTTTTCTACCCCCTAGCCTCCCATTACACCAGGAAAACCGATATCCACTCAACGGTAAATCAAGTAAACCACACTCTTGAATACAATTATTAAATTATAGGATAGCATGAGATGATAAAAAAATACCACCAATTTTCTTAGTTTATGAGTGAATCATATTGAAGTCACCACCAAGAAACCAGAGACATCCATCCACCTCTAAATCACAAAGATATCGCCACAATGTTCTACACTGCAGTTGAAAACAACTTGCATAGACAAAAGTGGCAAACACCTGATCGTTACCATAGGAAAACCATCATAATAAAGCTTGATCCATTGCCAAAATCAACTGAAAATCAATCCCATCTACCAAAAGAAGCCATATTTTACCACCAACATCTACATTATGACAAAAACTCAGAAGATGTGACCATCTTGCCCAGTGATGACATTTATTAACTGAAAGAAAATGTTCTAATAAAGCTACCACCAATGGCTGGTGTTTATTTATAATATGTCGCAGTCTAGCCTTCAACAAACAAATACCTCTAATATTTTATGTAAGAATATTCATCAAAATTAATCATATTTATTAGAACATGTTGTCCTTTCCAGAACAAGGGTGGTTTTTTTCTTTTTTACACCTCGAGGATGCTTGATTGGAACATCAAACTCGCTATCCAATTCATAACATTTTGCTGCCAGTTCTTCAATCTCATCATCATCTTCTTTTTCAGATAAAGAATGCACATTCCTTCATTCAAGTACCATATTCCCCTCATTCTCATCAATCCCCCTATCTAACACTCGACATAATGCATATTCCAAGGCTTCATCAATGATCTTCAATGAACTTCTTAAAGTTTGAAAACCATGATTGATCGCCTCGATATCATCCTTACCTGTTATTTTCTTCGACTGCTCAAACCAATTTTACAATTGATTCATTAGTGTAGTAGAAGAACCTACGTGCTCCCTCACACTCTTCTCATAATTTTTTGAAACCCCCTGGTCCACATTCTCCCTTCTTTCCATCAACTCTATTGGAGCAACCTCAAGGTTAAACTGGGTTAAACTGATCTTTAGTCAAAAGATCACCCTTTGAAGACACATATATAAAGCACCTCCAAAAACCTTTTTCATCTTGCTTTTTCCTACTATTAAACTGAGCAAGAATTTCCTCTCTTTTGGTGTAATTAAACCGAGCCTCCTCCCTACTTGCACCCTTCCCTCCTTCTTCTAGCTTCTTTTCTCCTATCACCTTCCAAACCTTTTTCACGTTCCCACGACCACCCTCCTCCTACAGTACTTTCAATTTTCCTTTCTCAATAGATTTTTCTTTATGGCCACACTTATGCTCAAATGACCTTGCTTCTGACACTAGTTGCAAAACGCCTGAATCGAATCATAAACTACCTCTTGATAATGACTTGATTCAATCCCTAAAGGACCTAACCAGAAATGATGCTGCAAAGGTTTCGAGACGTCCATTTCAACATAAATCTGTGTCACCTCAAGTCTAGTAACACAAGCCGTAGCGATATCACGTTTCAAAATTTTCCCAAAACCTCCTCCAATACTTTTTAGAATAGAGACATGAAAATAATTTGGAGGAAGCCCCGACAATGAAATCCAAATAGGAACAAATGGAGAATCCTCTTCTTTGTTAAACTCTAGAGTCCAATGAAAAACCCTATATGGAACACCCCCCCCATCTCCCCATTACCCCAAGGCATGACACTCACGAAATCCTCCTCATTCGATATCCTTACCAAAATATTCCGTAGATTCTTTAACTGTCCCACGAAAGGCATTGAGTGGAGTCCCTAGCGATTTTTTATGAAGCCTCTAATGTGGTCCAACGATGGTCGCCGACGTAAAACTTCAATGCTACAGCAAAACGAAAAGGCTAGTTCTGCAGATTTCACAATTTCAGATTTGGAAAACATGAAATACATTTCACCCTTATTGAATCGCATCTCTCTAAAAGGAAGATCAACCTTAGGCAAAGGTTGAGGCCTATTCACGACTATATCTGCATAAAACTGCTCAGGTCCCATCTCCTGATCAAATTTTCCACATCCCATATTCTGGATCAACAACATCAGGAGGCTGTCTCGTCAAGAGAATCGGTGGCGTGGCAGGCTGCACCATGCAACAAACCCTAGGAGGCGATGCTAATCAAATTCATTTACAGGAAGGATCAACTAGCTAATATCCTAACGAAACAACAGTCTTTTTCATGGTTTCCTATCTTAAGGGACAAGCTCAACGTTCTTCAACCAATGTTTCACTTGAGGGGTCTTGTCAACCATATTCCCATATCAGAGTCCTATGCCACTATAACCTAAAACTGTAACAACAAAAGTTCAAATTCAAATGACACTAAAGATTAGATAAGAATAATGTTCTGTCATTCAAACTTAAATATACCTTATCTTTATCTTCTTGTAACTGATTTGTTGTTCATAAATACAAATTCCTACCTCAGTTAAGGTCAAGCAAAGCATTTCTGCAAACACATAGAATTCTACACTTCTCGAGGAGCTAAGAGTAACTACAGTGGTTTGAGCAAGGTTCTGCATAAAGGTTATGGATCGACGTTGAAGGTTCTACGTTCGAGCTGGATGAATTATGGAGTAATTGGGATCCAGATGATGATTACTTGCAGAGCCCAGAAAGTGAAACATATGATCAGTACAAAGGTGAACCGCCTTATTATGAACCCAAAAGAATCACCAAGTATATTGCCCCAGCTTTTGTGTAACAGATGGCAGACAATTTACAGAGAGTATCAGCAACTCTAGTTTTCCAAGGATAACTTGAAGTTTTCCTGTCTATAAGAAAGCCAACAACTTTCTTTGGGTCCATTTCCCTGACGTAGTAAGTGCAACACCTAATGACTTGTGGATCAATCTCTATATCAATAGAAATTTTAGTAAGGAGATCAATCCTTACAATATAACTGAGAAGATAGATGTTGTTCCATTTTACATTGATTTTGTGGTTGATTCCAATGGTTTGGGATTTGTGAATGCTAGTATCAGCCCAATGGAGGGCTCTCGGATGTATAATGCCTTTTTGAATGGGCTAGAGATTCTAGAGGTAGTGAAGAAGTCAGTTTTCACTCCTCATAGGTGAATTGAAGTAGGGAAAAAGAAACTCTCCCATGCTATAATTGGTCTTGCATGTAGTGGGTCGTTTTTCATTTTAGTAATATTGGTGACATTGGGTTTAAAATTCAGGAAACCAGGGCATGATCAGATTTTGGGAGTGCCTCCGTATGGAATGTTTAGTTCGAACATCAAGTTGACTCAAAGAGGTCCTAATGCTTCCCTTGCTCCAAGTCTAAACCTTCATTTAAGGGTACCTTTTTCTGCAATATTTTTTGCAACGAAGAACTTCAATGCAGAGCTATTGATTGGTGAGGGTGGATTCAAGAAAGTCTACAAAGGAACTCTTAAAAATGGTACCAAAGTGGCTGTGAAACGAAGTGATCCACGACATGGGAAGGGCCTCGAGGAATTTCAAACAGAGATTATAGTTGATTTTACCTGTAAAGGGAATTCATGTAAATAATTGCAGATACTTTTTGAGTCCATGTATATATATTTGATCGACCTCATAGTTAGTGAGGCTGCATCTCTTTATGCTAAATCCTTGAACCCAATTTGCCACCATCACTCGTTCGGCTAACCACTTTGTACCCACCCATGGCTCGGTTTAATTATTACTCTGGAATAGAACGTACAACTCTTTTAGTTTTCTAGATTAGGCATCAATTATTGTTTTCCCCAGATGCTATAGCGCCAATATTGCTTTTAACCCATTCTTTACTCTTTTGTGGGGGCTCCTCTGCTACCCACATCTTTTTCTTCTTTTATTTTTTCTACTGACACTGCCTTTCTTTATGAAATAGGTGGAATAATTAATGTCCAAGTCATAGTCTTTTTAAGATTTCCTCTACGATACATGCATATCCCTGAATTTCATGATCGTCACCACCTTTATTCCATTCTTAGATACCTATAACCACTGAAAAAGTAGCAATCCTTACCAAAAAGTCCATTGAAGTCCTTCCTTCCCATAAGCTTATTTTCCAACTCTATTTTCTCTTCCTCTCCATATCACCTCACTTCTACTTGTCTCTTCAACTTACTCTCCTCCTGACAATTACTTCATCAACTATGAAGCACACTCCAACACCAATGTCGACACCTGAGTCTTCGTTGGCAACTGAGGTTTCTTAGTCGTAAAGGGGGAAACTGTCAAAAATAGGCGAGCATTGATGGAAGGTAGCTCTTGGAGACAGAGGGTGGATTGCTGGCATAGGCGAGCGAGTAATTCTAATCGTCCTGGTCAATTATTTGGTCTTTTCTCAGCTATTATTACTTGGCGGCTATAGGGGCATCGATGCAAGGCTAGGATGGAAGACTTGAGGGAATCAGTTCATCAAGTTTGGTGTTCCATCAAATATTGGGTGTCTTGGATAGCTTTAAAACTTAAGGATCTAAATGGGCTCACTCAACATGATGAAGCTATTTTAAATTGTTTCACCTTGCCTTTAAATTCTTCGAGGAAGGAGATTGTCATTCCGGTGATGTGGAAGTGTCCAAACCCAGGTTGGGTTAAGCTGAATGTGGATGGTTGTTCTCTTGGTAATCCATGTTGTGAAAAACGATGACAATGAATTGAAAAATAATATCGAACGAGAAAAAATACACACGCAATCACACACGACACAAGATGTACGTGGTTCGGCAAATTGCCTACGTCCACGGGAGCTGCAGAGGATTTTATTATTGAGGAATATCACACTACAAGATGGATCTTCAACACTGTACGTCCACAGTGTTCACTCATACAGTAATCGTACGGCCATATGATTTAAAACATCATATATATAGTTACACGGCAGAAACCCTACAAAATGTATGTTCGCTCGAGCAGCGTGTCGACCGCCCATCGAGCGAACTTCCCTTCCGCATCCTGCTCAAGCTCACTGTTGAGCTGACATCGAGCGTTTAATTCTCCCTGACTTCGCTCGAGCGGCCAATGCCTCCGCTCGAGCGAAAGCTTCTTGCTCGAGCTCACTGTCGAGCTAACATCTAGCGTTTGACTCTGCGTGAATTCACTCGAGCGGCCAATGCCTCCGCTTGAGCGATGTGGACCAGACTCCACAGTACTCAACAATTCTCCCACTTGGAGACTGGTACACTCGCTGTATTACCATCTTCCTCAAACATGATATCCTCCACCTCTGCAACTCACTACTTCTGTCTTCATGCTAGAAGACTAACTGAAGTTGCGCACAACTTCAGTTTCTCAAGCGTAACACCCTTTGTCAACATGTCCACAGGGTTCTTGCTTCCACAAATCTTCTCAAGTAATAACTGTCCGTCATCTAACAATGACTGTATGAAGTGATACCTAATCTGAATGTGCTTGGTCCTGGAATGGAATGCTGGATTCTTGGTAAGGAATATGGCACTCTGACTATCACTGTAGAGAGTGCCTTTCTGATTCTTCTTACCCAACTCCTCTAAGAAGCCTTGTAGCCATACCATCTCCTTTGCAGCCTCTGACATTGCAATATACTCAGCTTTTGTTGTAGACAAAGAAACTGTTTTCTGCAGATTAGAACCCCATGACACTGCAGTACCACCAAGTGTATAAACAAAGCCCGTGGTACTCTTTCTGCTATCAATATCTCCAGCTAAATCAGCATCAACAAAGCTCTGCACCTCCAAGCTCTCTCCAGAGAAACACAAACAGGTTTCTGAGGAACCCTTTAGGTACCTCAAAATCCACTTCACTGCTTCCCAATGTTGCTTTCCCGGGTTACTCATGTATCTACTCACAACTCCCACTGCATGGGCAATATCCGGTCTTGTGCAAACCATAGCATACATAGGTGAACCAATAGCTGAGGCATAAGGAACCTTACTCATGTAATCTTGTTCCTCCTCTGACTCTGGTGACTGATTCTTGCTGAGTCTGAAGTGACTTCCTAAGGGTGTGCCAATTGGTTTGGCCTTGTCCATATTGAACCTGTTGAGTACCTTTTTCACATACTCAGCTTGTGAGAGTCTCAACGTACCTCTGACTCTATCTTTGACAATTCTTATGCCAAGGATTTGCTTTGCAGCTCCCAAATCCTTCATTGCAAAGTGCTCTGACATCTGCTTCTTCAGATTATTGATCTCATCAATACTAGCCCCTGCAATAATCATGTCATCCACATACAACAACAAAATAATGTAAGAATTGTCAAAATGTCTGACATAACAACAGTGATCTACCTGACATCTAATGTACCCTGCACTGTGCATGGAGTTGTCAAATTTCTTGTGCCACTGTCTAGGAGCTTGCTTCAGGCCATACAATCTCTTCTTCAGTATGCAAACTGAACTTTCCTTTCCCTGTACCACAAACCCCTCAGGCTGGTGCATGTAGATGTCTTCTTCAAGGTTTTTATGAAGAAAAGTTGTCTTCACATCTAACTGCTCAAGAAATAAATCTTCAGTAGCAACCATAGCCAGTACCATCCTGATGGTTGTGATCTTCACCACAGGAGAAAAGATCTCAGAGTAATCAATACCCTGCTTCTGCTGAAAGCCTTTTACAACAAGTCTAGCCTTGTACCTGTTACTGCCGTCATGCTCAGTTTTTACCCGATACACTCACTTGTTGTGTAATGCATTCTTCCCTAATGGAAGTTCTGTCAACTCCCATGTCTGATTCCCTAACAGGGAATCCATCTCATCCTTCATGGCTAGCTCCCACTTGCTAGAATTTTCATCGTGCAAGGTTTCTTCATAACTCTGTGGTTCTCCACCATCTGTCAACAAAATGTAATTCAAAGTAGGTGAGAAACACTGTGGAGGACGTATAGTCCTAACTGACCTGCAAACTGCAACTGTAGGAGTGGACGGTTCTGAAACTACCTGCGGAATAATAGGAATGGGTGCACTGGACCCACTCTCCCCATCACTCACATCTCTACACTGCACTGTGACCTCTAGTAGGTCATCTAATCCTACAAACTCGGACTCCTGAGGAGCTACTGTAGAAATTGTACTAGACTTATCCTTGTACATAATTTTCGCATTGAAAATCACATTCTTGCTTCTTATGATTTTCCGATCCTGATCATCCCAGAAACGATAGCCAAATGCCTCGTCTCCATAGCCAATGAAATAACATTTCTTTGACTTAGCCTCCAGCTTACTACGAGCATCAGAATTAACAAGCACATAAGAAAGATAACCAAAAGTTTTAAGGTGAGAAAATTGAACCTCTTTCCCGCTCCAAACCTCCTCAGGCAATCCACAATCCAGTGGAACTGATGGCCCTCTGTTTATCAAGTAAACGGCAGTGCTGACTGCATCTGCCCAGAAAGTGGGTGGTAGTCCAGCGTGCAACCTCATGCTTCTAGCACGCTTATTGATGGTTATGGTCATACGCTCAGCAACTCCATTTTGCTGTGGTGTCCTGGGAATGGTCTTCTCCATTCTGACACACAGAGCTGCACAATACTCCTTGAACCTGCCATCAACATACTCACCACTATTGTCAGACCTCAAACACTTCAGTTTCAAGCCTGTCTCTGTCTCAACCATGGCTTTCCAAATTTTGAAAACATTAAATACTTCAGATTTATGCTTCAAAAAATAAATCCATACCTTCCAACTATGGTCATCAATGAACGTAACATAGTAGCGAGAACCTCCAAGAGATGCAACTGGGAAGGACCCCACACATTTATGTGCACAAGATCAAGTCTTCCTGTCTTTGGCGTTCTGCCACTTTTCAAGCTTTTCTTTCCCCATCACACAACTCTCACACATACTGAGATCAACTGTCTTCAGTTCTAGTAGCTTGCCTCTAGACAGAAGTTTCGTCATGCCCTTTTGACTCATATGGCCAAGCCTACAATGCCACAAATCTGCTGTGCTCTCTGCAACGGTAGTAGCAATAGTGTCAATTAAACCAGTAGTCATATACAATGTACCAGTTTTCTTACCTCGAGCCAGTACCAATGCTCCTTTTGTGACCTTCCAAGTGCTATCTGAGAACACTACTGAATGACCACACTCATCAAGCTGCCGAACAGAAATGAGGTTCTTCTTCAACTCAGGAATGTGCCTGACCTTTTGCAAGGTCCATTTGTTCTTGCCAGGGAGTGCAATATCAATGTCTCTCATCCCCACTACATTCAAAGCCTCTCCATCAGGTAGATACACATTCCCAAAATCACCTGCAACATAGTTCCGCATTAGCTCCCGGTGGGAAGATGTATGGAAGGAAGCCCCTGAATCTAGTATCCAGTCATCAACTGGACTGTGAACTGCAAACAATAGTGCATCCTGTACTTCTTTAGTTACCACATTAGCACTATCATTCTCCGTCTTCTTAGGGTTTTTGCAGTTCTTCTTTATGTGGCCAGCTTTGCCACAATTCCAGCAAGTTGCCTGCTGACCAGGCCTCGACTTGCTCTTGCCCTTGTACTTTGATTTTGATCTTCCTCTGTTTGAGTTCCTGTCATGTGATCTCCCTCAAGAATCAACATTTAGGGCTGAACTCAAACCTGAGGTCTCGCCTAAATCTTTCCTGCGCACCTCCTCAGCCAAAATAAAATCACGAATATCATCATATTTCAGTTTAGTTTTACCAGCAGAATTACTAACAGCCATTCTCATAGCTTTCCAACTATTTGGCAGCGAAGCCAGTGAAGCCAATAGTATCAGTGCACGTATCTCATCATCAAATTCAATTTCAATAGACGACAATTGATTTGTGATAGTATTAAAATCATTCAGATGTTGTGCAACAGACATACCATCTGCCATTTTCAAATTGAATAACTTTTTCATCAGATGTACCTTGTTATTCGCTGACGGCTTTTCATACATACCTGACAACGCCGCCATGAGATCCGCAGTCGTCTTCTCCTTGATGACGTTGTGTGCAACGGTTGCTGCCCTAATAGTGAAAGATGAAATTTCTTCCCATAGAGGTAGTCCTCTATCTGCATCCTCCAGTATCCAAAATCCGTGTCATCAAACTTCTCGATCCCCGATACCTTCAATTCATCTCCAGCCATTGTTTCTCCTCAGACCCGAACCCTGGCTGTTGATACCAATTATTATGAAAAATGATGACAATGAATTGAAAAATAATATCGAACGAGAAAAAACACACATGCAATCATACACGACACAAGATGTACGTGGTTTGGCAAATTGCCTACGTCCACGGGGAGCTGCAGAGGATTTTATTATTGAGGAATATCACACTACAAGATGGATCTTCAACACTGTACGTCCACAATGTTCACTCATACAGTAATCGTACGGCCATATGATTTAAAACATCATATATATAGTTACACGGCGAAAACCCTACAAAATGTATGTTCGCTCAAGCGGCGTATTGAGCGCGCGTCGAGCGAACTTCCCTTCCACATCCTGATCGAGCTCACTGTCGAGCTGACATTGAGCGTTCAACTCTACCTGACTTTGTTCGAGCGAAAGCTTCCTGCTCGAGCTCACTGTCGAGCTAACATCGAGTGTTCGACTCTGCCTGAATTCGCTCGAGCAGCCAATGCCTCTGCTCGAGCGATGTGGACCAGACTCCACAGTACTCAACAATCCAAGTCCATCAGGTGCAGGTGGAATTATTAGGGATTATAAAGAGGACTTGGTTCATGGGTTTGCCGTAGCAACTAGTCATAATTCTAACAACTTTGTAGAGGTGATGGGTTTACTTCATGGGCTTCAGTACATTGATCAGTTGGGGTTTTTATTGGTGGAGATTGAATTGGATTCCATGTTAGTGCTTAGCTGGTAGAGAACTCAGAGATGTGGCTTGTGGTGTATGGAAGATTATTGGGAAGAAATACAAAGTCAGCTAGCTAATCGGCATGTTTCTTTTGTTCACTGCTACAGAGAAAATAATTTGGTTGCTGATGGCTTTGCTAAACTAGGTACTAAAGGTGTAACTGGTTCCTAGACTTCGTTATCCGAGTTGCCAGCTTCCATTAGAGGTAACATTAGGCTTGACAGAGGGGGTCTTCCCTATATTCGGAAAGTTTGTCGAGTTTGTTAGGGGAATTCTCTCTAGGTATGTTTTTCTTGCCTTGGTTTAAGTTCTTATTGACTTTATGTTCGTGCAGAATTGTTTTCTTGCAGGTTGCTTCTTTGTGTTTTGGTCTTGTTTTTCTTATTGGTTTGGTCTTGTTGTTGAGTATCTTTAGTTTTTTTGAGGTCTAGTTATGGTCTTATTTTATATTTGTATCCCCAGGCCTCCGGTTGTAACTACGGTTTTCCTCTACCATAGGTGAGGATTTATTAATAAAATTGGGAAGGGTCACAATTGGACATGTGACTTTCGACTCTTCTTAAAAAAAAAAAAAAAGTTCACCTCTCTATCAAACGACAATAATTTTCAAACACTTGTCTTTATATAGGTTTGACATCAACCAGGATGGCACATACATTGTAAACCTCCATTTCATTGTTTTCTTGTCACATTCGATCTATCTGTTGCTCGGTTCAATGTTTTTATTTTTGGGCTTTCACTTTTGACGAACTATAGCTTCCAAAACATTACTAGTTCTCCAAAGATTGTGTAATTCTTGCTCACCATCCCAAAAGGTGAATTTAAAAACTACTTCATACCCTACGAGCCATCTTTGACTTTCATGAATTATCTTGGGAGTAAAGACTAGAAATCTACATCGGCGCAACAAAGGGCCTAAACTATCTACACACTAGTCACACTGGAGGAGTCATTCACCATGATGTGAAGTCAACAAACATTCGATGAACATTATGTGGTTAAAGTTGCCGACTTTGGCCTTTCGAAATCTTGCCTTCCCAATCTGGACAACTTCACCATGGGTGTACAGGGTAGCTTTGGTTATCTTGCATTAGAATATCTTACAACCGTAGAGTTGATAGAGATATATGATGTATACTCATTTGGAGTTGTACTTCTTGAAGTTCTATGTGCTAGACCGGCTATCATACAATCATCTCAGCTGGATAAGGTGAACTTAGCAGAATGGGAGATGTTGTGGCAAAAGAAAGGCCAACTCGAAAAGATTATCGATCCAGTGCTTGTTGGTAACATTAAGCCTAGTTCATTGAGAATATTTGGTGTTACTACAAAAAAGTGTTTGAAGACATTTAGTATTGAGAGGCCGACTATGCATGATGTGTTGTATTACCTATATTATGCACTGCAGCTTCAATAAACAGGGATGCCTAGAGAGCCATTTGAGGACAGCACGACGACTACCATAACTTCATTGGAGTTGCAGCTTCCGGTTGTTTTGAACATTCCTGTTCATGAAGATGATGATGCACCCATTGGAGGGAATGATAGTTCTAATATAGAGGTTAGTGATGTCTAACCAATGGTTTGGGTAAGTACTGTCTAGTTTGCTTTAGCACCTGAATTCATAGCCATATTTCATTATCGTTTTAAAAAATTCAGGAATTTAATAAACCAGACTTTTATTAATAGTTATCAAATGCAGTGTTCCTCGCATGACTTAAATTCTTATCACCATGAAATTTGTAATATGCTTTAGTTTGCAGCTTTGTGCTTAAATTCTGTATCGATACGACTATTTAATGTGAACACTTTTTTTTTTGTTGGCCTTTTCAATTTCAAAAGTTAGTCTAATTGAATTGTAATAAAACTGGATAAAATTCAGTTGAAATTTTGATAAAAATAAAAAATAAAAATGCAAAAATAGAGAACTAGCCAGCGAGACCCTTCACTTGAGTAAGTTTCATTCCAATTATACTGCTCACTTTGTTTCATTGATATAATACCACCACTTGCAAGTGGTTTAGTAAAAAATTTAAAATATATATATATATTTATATATATATATATATATATATATATATATATATATATATATAAAACAATATGATGTCCGAAAACACAAAAAGAAAAAGACTAAAATCCTAGGTTCCATCTATCCATTTTATGCTTGTGTTTATATATATATATATATATATATTTAATAAACACATGGTACTACATGGTGGTGCTACATCAATGATGCAAAATTAATGAAATAATTGGGACAACATAGTAGCATTTTTCTTATTTTTATGAGTAATAATACACATACGATAAGTTTTTTATAACTCTATATACAACTATGTTTTAAATGCAACATATTTTTGTTAAACAATACTATTTTTATAAGTTGTTTTATAAAAATGTCTCTCATTTAAAATACTATTTTTGTAAAACAATACTCTTTTTATAAGTTGTTTTTATAAAAATGTATCTCATTTTTATAACTTATTTTTATAAGTTGTTTTTGTAAGTTTTATAAGTTGTATAAAAGAGCTAATTTTGAAAGGAAAATGCTACGCCCACCGCTGAGTTTTACCGCTGCCTGATCCCGCTTGATGTGGCATGGCCCTGTGGCATCAATTTAAAATATTAAAACAAATTGAATCAGTCCGCTTACTTTCTTTTTGTCATTCTCTCCCAAATTACAAATCCTTAAAGTATTGGCATTGGCTTTATCAAAAGTAAAGCCAAATGCATAAAATGATGAATCTGTGTAAATTAGAGCTGTATTGGTCTCGGCAAACGAAACAATAGGGACTTTTGAGCTACAGGGTTTGTACGTTTTCTTTCAAATTTGAAGGCTACTATACACACATTAACCGATTATTTTACTACATTTTAATTCCCAACTGCTGTCCTTTTATTTTCCCTCCCCGCGTGTTCTCTCCCCTTTTCTCCCTTTCTGGTTCTTCGCAGTGCACCCTAACCTTCTGGCCTCTCTTCGATTCTTCACATGGAAATCAAATTGGTTGTAGAACATTGATTTCTCTTCATCAAAATTTCGCGCGAGCTTCTTCTCCGAAGGCATCCCGCTTCTTCCTCCCTACAATTCTTAACGCAGAATCAGAGTGAGGCTTTTCTCTAGGTTGGTCTCCTCTCAGGTTCGCGGGACCTCAACTCAGATTTCAGGTTCATCTCATGCCAAATATTTCAAGCTTTGTGGCATCTTGAATTTGTTTTTAACGAGTATTTTCAATCGATATCTAGCATTCGATTGTAATCCTTGTAGTCTCACTACACTTACATTTGATCCATTTGGTTGCCAAGAATATGGAATAAGTGAAAAGAAATGAAATGTGATTTAGAGCCCTGTTTTTAAAAAATTGGCTTTGACAGGATTAAATTGCCACTATAACTAGTGCATATAGTGGTATGAGGCTCAGTTAAGTGAAGATTTGACTCTGTTGAGTTCCCAACATCAACACGTTTGAAGTTAATTTCTTTTTTCGTTTCACATTATCTCGGTATTCTTATATTAATGAATTGCATAATATAAACTACCCTCATATCCAAGCATGCTGCCTGTTTGATTTATGTTCTCAGAGAATGGACTCTCTCCTTGATGCCATTCTTCAGCATATCTTGTCACAGATAAACACTTAGATATTCTTGCCCCGCTGTAAATGTCCCTGTTTGGGATCTTATGGGCTGAGTGTTCATCAATAAGATATCCTGCTGTAGCTACTTCAATAACATTTGTGTTTATGTTTGTACATAATTTGAATGTTGGAAAGGTTATTTATTAGCTCATTATATTTCTGCATTGAATTTAAGATTATGGAGATATGCAGCAGATTGCTAGTTTGGTTTTCAAAATGGTCAATTTTTATCTGCAATATTTAAACTAAATGTTGGCTATATTAAGAAATATATATTGATGGTCCGGTTAATTTTCTCTCAAGGTATTGATGCCTTTTGGCTATTAATCTGGTAACAATATTGGCTATTAACAATAATTTAAGTATCAAATTAAATTATTAATGTACATATGGTTAGTGTAATTGCAAAATATAAAAAAAAAATTAAAAATATTATTATGAAAGAAATAGTATTATATTATTATTTTGATGAATTCAATGACTAATCTAATGTGAGATTATAGATAAGAAGGTTTTGATTTATGAAAAACTTATAGTTTTTATCAAATTTTGAAGATAATTTTGACGAAGCCAATGCCAATATTCTTAGAACTCCACTTCATAGCATTTTTCGTGCCCTGTTCTTGCCTTCTTCGAATCATTCATCCCAACTCCACATCGTAGAAGGCTTATCATCATTCTCTCTTCCGCATCATCTCCTCCACCTCACCAGAAACACTGTCTTGACGGATGAACATTTGGTCACAACGCAGAGCCTCAGGTGAGGATTAACATACAGGCCACAACCCAGATTTTTTTCTCTGGATGCTTTTGGTAAAGTTAACTATTTTTATTTAGTCCCTCTTGTAAACAATAAAACAATTTTTTTTCCTTTCCATTTTTTTCCACTTCATGGATTCGGACCTTCCCTTTGTTGGGTTTATTTTTCTGCAATTCTGAATAATCCATGAGAAAAAAAAAAAACTATATTTTTTTTTTATTAATGTAATTTTGTGCTCTGGGATTTTTTAAATGTATTTTGCGTAAAAATGACTGCTTTTTCGATGGGTATTGAGATGTTGAGCTCAGTCTTTCTCACCGATGGTTGTTAATAAATGTCTCAATATGAGCACAATCTGTTTGACGAAATGTCTCAGTTTTCCTTCTTCCAAAATGCTTGCATATCTCTTGGTCTTAATAAATCCATCTGCACTGTTTTTTGGAACCATTTTTATTCTATGTTTGTTGATGTAATATAACTGTTTGAAGTTTGTTGAAGCTAAATGCACTATCCGGGGATGTATCGAAACTCCAACATCTCTTGGGTAGCCACCAAGTGTCGGCGAATAGGGATATGTTCCTTCAATTGGTCAACTTGGCTTCCAGTCACAAAATGTGGGCTTTTTCACACTGGCATGTAGACTCTACAGATGCAGATCAAGTTTCACTCTGATAACAAATATGAGATACATACTTCCATCATAATCTAACAATTCCTGAAATTTAGTGCATATCTTTTCCTCTTAATACAGGTTAACAAGGGAATGGAGTTTGTTGGTGGTGAAAGTGATGCAAATGGGCAGGGTAAACGAGTATTTTTGGAAAATGGTAAGGGAAAATCTCTCAGAACCATCTTTCTGTCGATGCTTGCTTTTAACAGCAAGATTGTTGGCTATACACTACAACAGGAATGAAAATATGAGATCTTAGATACATTGTTACAGAAAAAAAAAAAAAAAAAAACAAAAAAAAAATTCTTTCAAGTATGTTGCCATTAGAGTTATTGGCTTCAGATTTAATGTCTCATCTGGTTGTCACTTTCCTTTTATGACCTGAACAGCGATGATGGATTTGTGCATTTGGTACTAAAAGATTTCAAAGGGATCCAATTCCTTGGGATGAAATGCAGAGATTTGATTTTTGATAGAGCTACTTCAGCCATAGACTTAAAGTAGAAAATATATAATGTTTAAAGGTATACTAATAGCACCAAATCGAATTAGGTGGTTATGTAAATTGTACATACTTTCCTGTGTTTGTTGGGGTTGAAAGTTCTCAAAATATGGTATGTTATTTATTTGTATTCTTGGTTGCTAAGAAGTGATTGGTAATTTTGGTTTGCTAATACGCATTGGTTGATTTTGCAGGTTAGGCATTCTTGTGGATTTTTTTTTTTTTGTTGGTATGACTTAAAATTACCACCGTATGGCGAAAAGAGGATCAACCGATTAAAAACCGAATTTCAAAAAATACAACTAGCAAAGGATATCCAAACAACTCGACATCGACTAGAAATAGAGGCTGAGAGGCGCAAGAGAAAGCTTGAGATCGTCAATTTATTTATAGTAATTTCAACGACATGGATACTTTGTTTAGGATTTTATTTTGAGAAATTATGAGAAAATAATGTGAGCAAGATGTAATTTTCATGTCATGGGTACTTTGTTTTGTATTTTATATGAAGTTGTTTTCATTTTGGATTAATTTACATCTTTTTAGTTTTATTTATTGAGCCTGTCATTCTTTGTTGATCCATCTATGTTAATTATCCATTGTGCATAGGAGCATCAATGTTTTGCATTGATTATATTAGTTTTGTGACTGCCAAGTGTGTCATTTATAATCCTTGCTCATTATAATTCCACTTACTTCCTTCCACTCGGTCAAATTAAAAAGAAAAAACATTCACTCTACAAGTACAAGATAATTCTTGCCTTTATAGTTGCGGGTTACATTTGTATGGTAACCCAACTAGTTCTCTATAAACATCTAAATTAGTTGTTCTTTTCAATGTTTTATGTTGCTCGCAAATTGAATAAGTAGAGAATAAAAAAAAATGGAATAAATAGAGGGCAAAGAATTTAAACTGCATTTGTTTTTTTTTTTTTTGACTTATTTTTGTAATGAAGAGGGGAGGGCACCCATGTGGGCGTACTGCCTGTCCCATCTCCTCTGTGAGCATGCATGATGTTGAACTCATTGTTCTAATGCTATTTCAGAGCTAGCTTTTGTCGATGTAAAATATTAGATAGTGAAAAGCCACAGGTTGATCTTCTGAAAGTCTAATAAATAACAAAAGAACTGATATGGATCAAACTTGAAAACTGAAACCTGAAAAGTAATTGTCATTGATTTTTAAATGACAGTGTAATTTCATTACAAAAAATCTGGATCAAACTTGATCAATAAAGCATTGAAATGCTCAAGAACAACGTCGTCTGGAATTTACAATAGCTACATGTTTATGGAGACAAAATGCACTAAAAAGTCATCTCCACCAAAAAATATATCATCTCCGCTCCACCAATGATACTTCACCTAAACGGGAGGAGCAGTTCGTCTATCACCAAAATCTGCATATATCAAGCAAGTATAAAGCAAAAACCTGCATATATCAAGCAATTATAAAGCAAAATTTGCATATATGCAAGCAAGTATAAAACAAAAATCTGCATAAATATAACTCTCGTTCAAGCAAGCAGATGAATAGAAAATGCAACTGCAAAAAGACTGACTAAGAAATAGGAACAGAATATTCAAGCTAAACAAACAAACATCACAGAAAAAGCATTCTTGTTTTAACGGCTAAACTTAATCAACACTTGAGAGCTTTCCTTCTAGCTAAAACTTTGCTTTTCATCATCACAATTATTAAAGTGTTACCCAAATCCAAACACCGAAGGGATAAAAAAAGCACAAAATATAATAATGGTTATTGCTTGTAATGGATAGCTGCAACTCCAATTAATGAAGCATGATGCCAGGCCCAAGATTACCCCAAAGCATTTCTAGTAGAGAGAGGTCAAGGAATGCCGTGTACAAAAAAACAAACAAACAAAGGAGAATATCAAAACTAAAAAGATGATTCAAACCGACGGATTTCATCGTAATCAATTTATATATCAAAACCCTATTTGATTTGGTAGAACTACATGCCTAGGTTTACTGGAATTATTGGAAGGATTGAAGGGACACTCGGTATATATAAATAAAAAATAAAAGGAAAAAAATTACGAAAGAAGTTGAAGGCAAATCAAACGGTAGTGTTGTTTTGTATTGACTCCCCTTTGCCTCTCCAGAGCGACACACAAATATAGCTTTTCTCTCGATTCTGCTTTGTTTTTATCTAATCTCAGAATCGTTGCTCATTGGTTGAGGTCAAGGAATGCCGTGTAGAAAAAACAAACAAACAAGCAAAGGAGAATATCAAAACTGAAAAGATGTTTCAAACCGACCAATTTCATCAAAACCTTATTCGATTTGAGGGAAAAATATAGAAATGTACCTCTCGTATTGGAGGTCGGACGGAGGAGAGCCGAAAGACTGCGTTGGAAATGGATCTTTTCTGCCACGCGGACTGAATGCTGGTGGAGGTCTGACAGAGGAGCCGGAGGAAATGAAGGCAACTTAGGCAAGCTCAATGGGGTTTGGGGATTTTCGACTTCTGAAGAGGACATGAACGGGGGGCTTGGGCGGGAGCCGTGTTTTGCTCCTTTTTAAAAACAATAATTAAAAAACACATGGCATGCCACGTGGTATAGTCAAGCGGGAAAAGAAAGTGGTAGAACTTAGTGGTAACTGTAGAATTACCCATTTTGAAAATAGCTATGTGTTATTTTCATATTTTTATAAGACGTTAGGGGTCCGAAAATGATTAAGATTAGAGATTAAGTACTTTAGTCATAAATAGATTCTATAAAAATAAATTTATAAATTGACATGATTTTAAAAAATATATTAAATCTATTTTATTATAAAAATAATTCTTCAATCTACTGTATCATATTAAATCAAATTTAGTTTTATAAAATTTTGTATTTCTCTTATGATTATCATATATGTGCCAAAAAAAAAAAAAAAAAACCTTATATGAAGAATATCTCTCTTCCTCGTCATGGGTTCATCTGATCTTCCCTTTTTTTTTGGGTGGACTGGAATGCTCATCTTACTTTTTCTTTTCTTCGTTTTTTTCATATTACTTTTTCATAAAGCTGGAACCCGTTCAATACTTCAGCATTGGTGTGGCCCTCCATTTGAAATCAATTATTGACTTACGGGGAAATTAGAGAGCATGTTCATTTCATATATCGCAACAACCGTTAAAATCAAACCTAGCTTGATAAAAGTTAATTTTCAATCACTTTGGATATATTTATTTATTTTTTTTTAAATTTTATTCTAAGAATACCCCCCATGACCTCTTAACTAACAAATGTTTCCCGTATTGTGTTGGGCACGACCTTGAAGGTTCCATTTTCTAAAGGAGGAGAAATTACCACTAGATCACTATGATGATTATATAATTATACATATAGGATGGCCAGTAGGACTTCTGGCTGCCATTTGAAACTTTTGACAATCAAATTTACAGGGAAATTAGCCTCTAATTGTTAGACAGATCTAATCTCTCTAGACATGAGACATCCCAATTTGCCACCATCACTCGTTCAGCTAACTGCTTGGTACCCGCCTATGGCTCGGTTCAATTATTACTCACGAATAGAAGTACAGCTCTTTTAATTTTCTAGATTAGGTATCAATTATTGTTTTCCCCATATGCTATTGCACCAATATCGCTTTTAACCCTTTCTTTACTCTCTTGTGGGGCTCCTCTGTTTCCCACCTGTTTTTCTTTATTTTTTCTACTAACATTGTCTTTCTTTATGAAATAGGTGAAATAATTAATGTCCAAGTCATAGTCTTTCTTTAAGATTTCCTCTGCGATACATGCATATCCCTGAATTTCATGATCATCACCACCTTTATTCCATTCTCAGATACCCATAACCACTGAAAGAGCAGCAATCCTTACCAGAAAATATATCCATGGAAGTTCTTCCCTCCCATAAGCTTCTTTTCCGACTCTATCTTCTCTTACCTCTCCATATCACCTCACTTCTACTTGTCTCTTCAGCTTACTCTCCTCCTGATCATTACTTTATCAACTGTGGAGCACAATCCAAAACCAAAGTCAACGATACTCGAGTCTTTGTTGGTGACCAGGATTTCTTAGTCAGAGAGGGAGAAACTGTCAAAAACAAAAACTCATCAGCAAGCAGTTCACCTCTCTATCAAACGGCAAGAATTTTCAAATACCCAGCTTTATATAAGTTTGAAATCAAACAGGCTGGTAAATACATTGTACGCCTCCATTTCTTTGCTTTCATGTCATTATATATTGATGATCTGCCTGTTCCTCGATTCAATGTTTCGCTAATTTCTCGGTTCTCACTTTTGACGAACTATAGCTTCCGAAACATTAGTACTAGTTCTCCAAAGATTGAGGAATTCTTGCTCACCATCCCAAATGGTAAATTTAAAATCTACTTCATACCTTACGAGACATCTTCGGCTTTCGTGAGTGCCATAGAAGTCTTTCTTGGCCCTGAGAGCTTCATCCCTGATAAGGCCGCTCACATTACTTCTCAAGGATATAAGAGTGACTACAGTGGTTTGGCCTCCAAGGTTCTGCATAAATTAATCTATAGGATCGATGTTGGAGCCCCTTCTACGCCCCAACCCGATGAATTATGGAGGAATTGGGAGCTAGATGCTGGTTACTTACAAAGCCCAATAAGTGAAACGGATGATTCATAGAAAGGTGAAATGCATTACGAGCTGAATGAAAGGATCACCAGGTATATTGCCCCAGATTTTGTGTACATGACGGCCAGAAATTTTATAAATACTACCAGCAACTCCAGTTTTACAAATATAAGTTGGAGTTTTCTTGTCAATAAGAATTCTATATACTTTCTTCGGGCTCATTTCTCCGACATAATAAGTACAACCAGTAATGTCTTGTGGTTCAATCTCTATATCAATAGAAATTTTAGTCGGGAGATCTATCCTTATAATCTAGCTGGAAATAATTCCGATGGAGTTCCATTTTATGTGGATTTTGTGGTTGATTCAGATAGTTCGGGAACTATGAATGTTAGTATCGGCCCAATGAAGAACTCTACGATTAAAAATGCCTTCTTGAGTGGGCTGGAGATTACGGAGGTTGTGAAGGAATCAGATCATTTCACTCCTCCTATGGAAATTGTAGGGAAAAAGAAACTCTCCCCTGCTATAATTGGTCTTGCATGTAGTGGGGCATTTTTAATTTTGGTAATATTGGTGGCGGTGGGTTTGAAATTCAAGAAACCAAGCCATGATCAAATTTTAGGAGTGCTTCTTTATGGAGGGTTTAGTTCCAATAACAGGTTTACTCAAAGAGGTCCTAATGCTTCCCTTGCTCCTACTCTAAACCTTAGTTTGAGGGTACCTTTTTTTGAAATAATGAGCGCAACAAAAAACTTCAATACAAAGCTATTGATTGGAGAGGGTGGATTTGGGAAAGTCTACAAAGGAACTTTTAAAAATGGTACCAAAGTGGCTGTCAAACGAAGTGATCCACGACATGGGCAGGGTCTGGAGGAATTCCAAACAGAGATCATGGTGTTGTCTAATATTCGTTACTGCCATCTTGTTTCTTTGATTGGATATTGTGATGAACAGTGTGAGATGATACTGGTTTACGAGTTCATGGAAAAGGGGACTCTGAGAGATCACCTTTATCATTCAGATGAAAATTCTGAGAGATCAACTTCAGTATCTGAATTATCTTGGGAGCAAAGACTAGAAATATGCATTGGTGCAACAAAGGGCCTAAACTATCTACACACTGGTCGGGCAGGAGGAATCATTCACCGTGACGTGAAGTCAACAAACATTCTACTTGATGAACATTATGTGGCTAAAGTTGCTGACTTTGGTCTTTCGAAATCCGGTCTTCCCGATCCGGACAACTTCACTATGGGTGTAAAGGGTAGCTTTGGTTATCTTGATCCAGAATACCTTACAACCCTACAGTTGACAGAGAAATCTGATGTATACTCATTTGGAGTTGTACTTCTTGAAGTTCTTTGTGCTAGACCAGCTATCATACAATCATCTCAGTTGGATGAGGTGAACTTAGCAGAATGGGGGATGCTGTGGCAAAAGAAAGGCCAACTCGAGAAGATTATCGATCCAGTACTTGTTGGTAACATTAAGCCTAGTTCATTGAGAATATTTGGTGTTACTACAGAAAAGTGTTTGAAGACATTTAGTATTGAGAGGCCGACTATGCAGGATGTGTTGTATTACCTAAATTATGCACTACGGCTTCAACAAACTGGGATGCCTAGAGAGCCATTTGAGGACAGCACAACGACTACCATAACTTCATTGGAGTTGCAGCTTCCAGTTGGTTTGAACATTCCTGTTCATGAAGATGATGATGCACCCATTGGAGGGAATGATAGTTCTGATATAGAGGTTAGTGATGTCTAACCACTGGTTTGGGTAAGTACTGTCTGGTTTGCATTAGCACCTGAATTCATAGCAATATTTAATTATCGTTTTAAAAAATTCAGGAATTTCATAAACTAGACTTCTATTAATAGTTATCAAATGCAGCGTTCCTCGCATTACTTAAATTCTTATTGCCATGAAATTTGTAATACACTTTAGTTTGCGGCTTTGTGCTTAAATTCTGTATCAATACCACTATTTAATGTGATTTTTTTTTTTTTTTTTGGTTGGCCTTTTCAATTTCAAAAGTTAGTCTAATTGAATTCTAACAAAAGTAGATAAGGTCCAGTTGGAATTTTGATCGAAAAGAAAAATGCATAAATAGAGAAGATTGACATGACTCTTTTAAGATAAGTGAGTATAGCTAGAGATTATTTTTAAAGAATTGCTACTATGTCACTTGAGTTATATTGCTCACTTTATCTCATTGATGTCGCACCACCACTTGATGCCACATGGTTTATTAAAAAATTAAAAAAATATATTTAAAACAATATGACGTTTGAAAGACGTTTGAAAACATAAAAAGAAGAAGACTGAAACCCTAGGTTCCATCGATCCTTTTTATGCTTGTGTTTTTTTATATATATTTTTAATAACACACATGGTGCCACATGGTGGTGCTACATCAATGAGGCAAAGTTAACGACATAATTGGGACAACATGGTAGCATTTTTCTTATTTTTATGAGTAATAATACACGTACAATAAGTATTTTACTACTCTTTATACAACTATGTTTTAAATTGAATGTATTTTCATAAAACAATGCTATTTTTATAAGTTGTTTTATAAAAATGTTTCTCATTTAAAAGAGGATTGTATAAAAGAGTTTTGAAAAGAGTTATATTTGTATCATTTTCT
Organism: Carya illinoinensis; assembly: GCF_018687715.1. Taxonomy (NCBI): domain Eukaryota; kingdom Viridiplantae; phylum Streptophyta; class Magnoliopsida; order Fagales; family Juglandaceae; genus Carya; species Carya illinoinensis. The sequence continues at coordinate 1,772,760 of NC_056752.1, forward strand.
TATTTTTATAAGACGCTACCAGAAAAGATTAGATTAGAGAGGTGCTTTAACTACAAAGAGATTTCATAAAAATAAACTCATAAACTGACGTGATTTCATATGATATATTAGATCTATTTTATAATAAAAGTAATTTTACAATTTAATGTATCATATTAAATTATATCAATTTGTGAGTTTATTTTGATAAAATATTTAAAAATAAAGCTGGTTATTATATATGAGGAAAAAAAATAGTTATATGAATAGAGAATCTCTCTTCCACGTCATGGGGTACTCATCTGATCTTATTACCATTTTTTATTTTATTTTTTGGACTGGAATGCTCATCTTACCTTTTCTTTAATTTCTTCGTCTTTTTCATATTGCTTTTTCATAAAGCTTGAACCCGTCCAATATTTCAGCATTGGTGTGGCCCTCCAATATTTGAAGTCAATTATTGACTTACGGGGATTAATTAGAGAGCATGTTGTTCATTTTATTTACCTCAACAACCGTTAACATCAAACCTAGCTTGATAAAAGTAATTTTCAATCACTTTGGATATATTTATTTATTTATTTATTTAAATTTTATGCTAAGAATACCCCCATGCATGACCTCTAACTAACAAATGTTTCCCGTATTGTGTTGGGCACGACCTTGAAGGTTCCATTTGACTTCTGGCTGCCATTTGAAACTTTTGAAAATCAAATTTACGGGGAAATTAGCTTCAAATTAATTTTGATCTTTTATGATGCTAAGGTGATTAGATCTTTTAATTTTTGTAGTAGTTAACTTGAAGTTATCATCTCCACACATCATACCTATTTTAATTTTGTTTTTATTTATCCTATAACAAGTATGTGGTGTATGGATGCATGATAAGTATAACAATTTAATTAGTTTAACAAAAATAAAATAAAATAAAGAGTAATAAAATAATAAATAATAATAAATAATTTTAAAATATGTAAAGTATGGCGTGAGATGATGAGTAGCATCCCTCCTCTTCTTCTTCTTCTTCTTCTTTTTATTATTATTATTGTTGCTAAACTAAGCGATTTCTTTTACCCATCATACATGATACACCACACATTTGGTATAGGGATGATGAATAGAATTTTTCATATATATATATATATATCAATCTTTCCTTGGACGTACATTTATAAGCCATCTATATGACTAATTAATTCCAACACATGTTCTCTTATTTTCTTTTCTGTAACAATCTTGCACATATTAAGCCATGCCATTCAGTCTTTTCATAAATGACCATAATTTCAAAGTTCATTAAATTTTAAAAGTTAGAAAACTCTTCGTCTTCTTTCATTCTTTAATGAAAATACTGAAACTGCGTGCTATTGTTACCATGAAGAATACTGGACGGAATAAAAGTCTCGATCTATATATTTCTGTTGTAAGCTGTCTCCATCATGGATGATATGCTGAAAGTCGACGTGTTCCGCGCAACTTACAAAATGTGCACGATTAGTGGAGATTACTGTTCGATCGAGCATTCAACATCAAGACTGATTTGAAATAAAAAGCATTGATCAACATCAACTTTATCCCGTCTTTAGCTTTCTTTTTTCCATTTTGATTTGCGTATACGTGAGTCAAGATTCGTGTAATCCCTTATATATATATATATATATATATATATATATATATATATATATATATATATATATATATATATATGTTGCTTTTGGGTGCGTGGTCATGGGACATCAACTAATTTATATATTCAAATCCTCAGCTACACGTGACCCTCATTTAGAGTGAAGCAGTAATAACTACCACCAAACATCCATGGAATTGCATGCTTCGCACCACCTCAAAAACAACTCATCAACCTTTTGGGTCACACTGGAACATTTTTTTACTTATGATTGGATCTCCTTTAATCTATTTAAAAATCTGAGCTAGTTGCAGGAATAACCCTATCAGAAAAATAAAGATAGCATATAGTAATTAAAGTAAAAGTGATAACAAAGGGATGATGGAGAAGAATTGTTGCCTGATTCTCATTACTTCTCTGAATATATATGTACAATTATCCTAGCCAGTAAAGTATTTACAAAAGAATATTCTAAGAAGTCTTATATCAATGGCATAACGTACTCTGTACAAATCACGCGCGTAATAGATACCAAAAAGGAAAGAAAAAAAAAAACAAAAAAATCAACTGCTAATTCCAGTGTGTTCTTCAATTTCCTTTTCTGTCTGATTTTGTGATTCCAACTTCCTTCTAGAGACTTTGATCCATGTTGATGCTGCTGAGTAGGCAGATCTTTCTTCCTTAGATGGTAGTCCTACTGACAGTTATCATTTTTATCTTCATATTTCAACAGCCCCCCACAAGATGGAGGGTAGATATTTTTTACTCTTCTTGGATAAATGAGAAAAGAGAGTAGCAGAACACAACAAATTGATCAACATATCAGCAATTTGAGAAGCACTTCTCACATGCTCAGTTACAATACTCCCATCTTAAACTTATCATGTATTAAATGACAGTCGAGTTCTATGTGCTTAGTCCTCTCGTGAAAGATTGGATTTGCTACAATGTGCAGTGTAGCTTTGTTATCACAAAACAACTTAGCTGCTTGAGGATGTTCTATTTGTAAATCATGGAGTATGAGCTGTAGCCAGCTCAATTCACAGCACACACTGGCCATGGCCCTATACTCGACCTTAGCCAAGGATCTAGAAATTGTGTTTTGCTTCTTGGATTTCCAAGAGACCAAAGAAGAGCCAATGAAAATGCAATACGCTGTTACTAACCTTCTTGTGTCTGGGCATGCCCCCCAATTCAAATCACTGTAAGCTTTAAGATCCATGGTAGTCTTAGAGGGATAAAACAATCCCTGTCCTGGTGCTCCTTTAATGTACATGAGTACTTTGTGAGCATCATTTAACTGTGGAAGCCCAGGAGTTTGCATGAATTAACTCAACAATTGAACTGTATGATATGTGGGGTTTGGTATTGGTCAAATAGAGCAATCTTCCAATGAGTTTCCTGTAAATTGAGGGATTGGAGATAGGCTCTCCTTCATCCTTCAAAATCTTGAAGTTTTGATCAAGTGGTATTTTATTTGGTTTGGATCCAATTGTGCTAGAATTTGTCAATATGTCCAATACATATTTCCTTTGGCAAATATAAATTCCATTTTCTAACCTTGCTAATTTGATCCTAAGAAGGTACTTCAACACTCCCAAGTCTTTGATTTTGAATCTATCATTGAGAGAACTTTTGAGTGAAGAGATGATGTGCATGTCATTCTCAGCTACTATGATATCGTCCACATAAACCAAAACTGCAATGAATGAATCTTTGGTGATTCTTGTGAACAAACTGTAGTCTACCTTAGATTGTTGGAATCCTTGTTTAACAATTAAATCAAACATCTTGGAGTTCCATTGTCGTGAAGCTTGTTTTAATCCATACAAACTTTTCTTAAGCTTGCAAATATTTGACTAACCCTCCTTAGAATACCCTTGTGGCATCTCCATGTATACCTCCTCTTTTAAGTCACCATGTAAAAATACATTATTTACATCAAATTGTTATAAAAACCAACCCTTAGAAGTTGCCACAACTAGCAAAGTACAAACAGTCACTATTTTTGCAACAGGAGAAAAAGTTTCATGATAATCCAACCCCTCTTGTTGCATATACCCCTTAGCCACTAGTCTAGCTTTATACCTCTCAATAGTCCCATCAGCATTGAACTTGATTTTGTAAACCGGCCACTTACATCCTATGGTCACCTTTCTTGGAGGCAAGTTAGTGACAACCCAAGTATCATTTAATTTTAGAGCATCCATCTCAGCTTTCATGGCTTCTTTCCACTCAAAATAATTTTGGGCTTGTTGGTATGAATTTGGCTCTATATTTGTTGAAATATAGTTGACAGACTTTATGATTAGTTGACAGTTTATGAAATGACAATGTAGCATATAAAGGAAAAGGATTACCTGACTTTGTATGAACCTTGTCCTTGTTCAACTTTTGTGAATGAGGAAGTGAGGAGGCCTGCTGATAAATGAAGTCTTGTAGATGTGAGGCTGCTTTTCTATTTCTAGTTGATCTTCTAGGAAAATCAGAGATGGTTGTGGTGTCTTGAGTAAACTCTGGAGATGAATCTCTCTCTCCTTCAGGATCAATATTTTCAAATAAGTGGTTGTACTCTTCTGTAGTTTGAACCATGGGTTGAAAACTTTTACCATTTGAGTAGTCTAAATTAATGTTGACAGGTTGAGTGGAAGGTAGTTGAGGAGGATCTGGTGTGCCATAACTTATGACTGTTTCAGTGTCCTTGTAAAGACATATGTTTTCATGAAAAATGACATTTTTGGAAATGATTTGCTTCTTATTTTCTAAGTTTAATAACTTGTAACCCTTGATCCCAAAAGGATATCCTAGAAACATGCACTTCTTAGCTCAAGGATCAAATTTGTGTCTATTATGAGTGAGAGTGGAAGCATAAGCTAGGCATCCAAACACTTTAAGGTATGAATAATCAGGTTTGGTTAAAGCAATTCAAAAGGAGTCTTGTTTTGAAGAAGAGGTGAAAGAGTTTTGTTTATGAGGTACACAGCTGTAAAAACACAGGTACTCCAATACTTCATGGGGATCCCACTTTAAAACTTTAGAGCTCTAGCCACATTTAAGATGTGTTGATGCTTTCTTTCTACTATTGCATTTTGTTGTGGGGTCTTCGTGCATGATTTTTTATAAATGATACCCTTCTCAATATAAAAATGTTTCATATCAAACTCACCCCCATTATCACTCCTTACAACTTTGATTTTAGATCCAAATTGAGTCTTAATCATAACATAAAAATTTTGCAAAGCATTACTAGCATCTAATTTGAGTCTTAACAAATAAACCCAAGTACATCGAATAAAATCATCTACAATGGTGAGAAAATATCTTGATCCATCATGAGCAACTTCATTACAAGGACCCTATAAGTCACAATGAATCAAATCAAAGTTGTTTTAGGTTTTGCGTTGGCTAATAAGAAAGGGTAGCTTATGGAGTTTAGCTAGAGGGAGGATAGAACAAGGCTCCCTTTTATTGGTAGCCTTGTGAATAGAATCAAACTCCATTAAGTCTATCCTAGAATCTAAAGGATGACCTAACCTATAATGCCATAAATTGAAAACATCATTTCTAACAATGGAAGCTAAAATATTGGTTTTATTTTTGAGAATAAGACTTCATCAAGTGTTGTGGGAAAGACATTCTTTTGGAGAAGATGATATAGACCTTGCCTCACCTCACCCATTCCAGTTGTTTTCTAAGTTGAAAGGTCCTCATGTACAAAACATGTTTGAGGGAAGAAAATGAGACAAGATTTAGAAGTTTGTGTTAACTTTCTAGCAAATATCAAGTTGAAAGAAAAAGATGGAACACACAAAACATCTTCCAAAAGTAGATTTTCTGTTACTTTAACAGTTCCAATATGAGTGATAGGAGCAATATCTCCATTTGGAAGTGCTTCTAAGTGAGAGATTCTTGCCTTGATGCTTGTGAACAATGTAGTTTAATAGATCATATGATCTTTTGCTCCAGTATCCACAATCCAAGACACATTAGAAAGAACATGAGTGTCTAATTTTGGACATTTCAGCTTGATTTGATGAAGGAGTGATGGTTTGGACTTGATTAACCCAAGAAATATAAGCATGAGTGTCTTGAGGTTTGACCAAAGCCATAAGTCGAGTATATTCCCCATGAGTCAAAGATACCGGGTTATTGTCACTTACCTACTCCTGTCTAGATGATAGAAGTGCAGTGGTTTGATCTACAAAGTCTCCATTCCCTCTGTTCTTGGCATGAAGTTTGTGGCCTGGGGTATCCATGTATTTTGAAACATTTGTCTGCTGTATGCCCAGGCATTTGGCAGTGTGTATATGTTGGTTTGTTGGGGTTTGCCTTAAAACATCTTTCAATGGAATGTCCTAACATCTTGCAGAATGTGCAGTAATATTTCTTCTGAGGGAATCCATTTTGCCTTTCCATATCTTTTTCATTTGCTGCAAGTGCCATTGTCTCGCTGGTAGGAGATTCAATAGAAATTTTCCTTCTCTTCTCTTCTTGTTGGATGATTGAATATACCTCATTGAGACTTGGAAATGGTTTGATCAGTAAAACTTGAGCATTAATGTCCTTATACAAGTCATGAAGACCCATAAAAAACTTCATCACCCAATCTCTTTCTTGATTACTTACAATAGTTTTCAATCCTCCACAAGTGCAATTAGGAATAGACTCATAATTTATCAAGTAGAGTTTTCAACTTTGAGAAATACATACTCATAGTATCTTGGCTTTGTACCAAGGTCGCAATACCTTGTTTTACTTCATAAATTAATGGTGCATTTTGCTGTACAAAAAACTGCTCAAGCTCTAGCCACAATTGATGAGCCGTCTCAACATAAAGGGTGCTTGGTTTTATATTTGTTGACATTGTGTTCTGCAACGAGATGATGACAATGCCATTACAGTAAAGCCATGGTTTTGTTAGTGTGCTATCTACATTTTGTTCACAAATAGTTCCATCAACAAAACCAATCTTATTTTTTATTTGAAGGGCCCTTCTCATTGATCTTGCCCAAGGGTAATAGTTGCTAAAATCTAGCATTTGTGTGACTAAGAGAACTCCAAAACTATCATTATTTCCAATGAAATATGAACTGTTTGGCTCTGATGGTCAATGGCTTTTGGATTGTTGGATTGGTTTTGATTGAAGCATTCTGTGCCATGGCTCTGATACCATGTCAGAAAAAATGAAGATAGGAGATAGTAAAGTAAAAGTGATAACAGAGGGATGATGGAGAAGAATTGTTGCCCAATTCTCGTTACTTCTCTAAATATATATGTACAATTATCCTTGCCAGTAAAGTATTTACAAAAGAATATTCTAAGAAGTCCTATATCAATGGCATTACTTACTTTGTACAAATCACATAATAGATACCAAAAAGGAAATTAAAAAAAAAAAAAAAATAGGAAACAAAGAAATCAATTGCTAATTCCAGTGTCTTCTTCAATTTCCTTTTATGTCTGATTCTTGTGATTCCAACTTCCTTCTAGAGATTTTGATCCATGTTGATGCTGCTGAGTATATAGGTAGATCTTTCTTCCTTAGCTGGTAGTCTTGCTGGCAGTTATCATTTTTATCTTCATATTTCAACAAACCCAACTCTAAGTCTGCGATCTTGAAAGCTTTTAAGGATTTTAGTTACAATGTATACTTTTTCCCTGCTACTAGCAAGTTGGAGCTTGCACGGGCCTCATTCCTTGTGCACAAGATGTTATGAGTACGAATAAAAATAAAAAATAAATTTTTTTTCTATATTTGGTAGATAAATATTTTAGTTACAAAGTAATTCTACAATTAAAATTAAACTTATTACTGATATAGTTTTATATGATACATTATATTATTAATTATTTTTTTTATAAAATAAATTTAACGTATTATACGAAATTATGATATCAATTTGAATGAATCAATCGATCTCTTTATGAGTATAGCCTGTCGGAATACTCTATTTAGTACGGAATGCCACCAAACCAATGTGTCTTCACCTCTCTCTCTGTTTGTGTCTGTGAGAGTATGATTATATTCAAAACTGCCAAAACATTTTATAAGATTGTGACCATATATCGGCCTGCTGTAAAGCTCCTTGCTGCGTCGATAGGTTCAGATTGGGGATTTGCAGCTACAACTACAGTCATAGATCAATCACTTAAAAAATAATTTTGTTTATTTGGTATACCCATGACAGTTCAATGTAGGCCTCTTTTAGCATGCCCAGCAGCCCAAGGCTTCTTAACGTATATAATCCACTTTTTTCTGTCCTTTTTTGAAGTACTTACACGTTGCTAGCTATAAGAATTCTACCCTTATAATCTCGTACAACAACCCCACACTAGACTGATCACTGAAATCCTTGAAAATAGCCGATCCCATGCATCCACATTTACTTATGCCCAAATCAGCAGGTTTTCGCAAAAGATGGATCATATGATCTTCATCAACATCTTAGAGCTGAGATTATAACTTTTTAAAAATTCTTAACATGCAAGATTGATGGAAATGTCCACATGTAAGTAATATTACATGATATTTCTTATCTTCATTCGCATGGATTGATATAATATGTTTTAATTGCTTTCATAAGCCAACCATTTGAAATGTAGAGAAATGCTACTTATCATCTCCATACTACACATCAATATAATTTGTCATTTTTACCATTCTATTTAAACACACATAGTTATACATCAATATGTGTGTGTTTAAAAAGAATGACAGAAAATGATAAATCACATGGTGTGTGGTGTAGGGATGATCATAAGTAGAGTTTTTCTAAAATATAATATTTCAACTACTATAGTTTGGGAATCTAATGGTGATCAAATTTGCGAAGAGTGAGACAATATAAATCTAGTTATGCTATACGAAAAGACTTTTGAATATAAATATTTTTGAACTATCATTATGATATTTTATAACATGTGTTGTTCTGCATTCTGTTACTGACTCATATTACACATTGGTATATATTTATTGCCTACAAGTTGTTGATAATTGTAACACCTCACCTAATTTCCTATTATGATTAACCCTTAATCTCCCTTAGAATGAGCTTATAATGCTATATTATATTTTTGGGCTTTATATTTTTTTTAAGAATAAGATATATTATTAGTTTTTATTATTAAGGGAGTTAGTTAGATTTGTTTTACTCCTTAAACTATGGCACTTAGCATCATTAGTGGTTAAGCTCAAGGGTTAAGTATGGGTGGTTTAATAATCAAGTCCATTAGTGCTACACTAAAGGCCCTTAAACCCTTAGAATGTTATGGGGTAAAACTTAGAAGCCTTAAACCAAGCCTTATAAGAGTTTAAGTCTTTGTAAGATAGCCTAAAAAAGATTTGGCCGAAGTGTGAGGAAGGCATAAGGCCTTTTAGGCCTAACTTGGTGTTAGCTTTGACCCATAGCCCATTTATGATAAGACAAGCTTTTGAAGACCCATCTTTGTGGATCTTGAAGGCCTTTCATGACCTCTTAAAATCTAGAACCAAGGCCTCCCATCAACCCGCACCAAAGCACATAAACCATGCAACTCCCACTCATGGGCTTTTTGAGAAAACAAGGCCCAAAGTCTTATCTTGCATTTTCACATTTCTATTTGAAGCCCACATACACCGTACCATTGATTTTCCTCAAGCCCAAGTAATACCCCACGCCCCTTAGGACTCCCAATAGTCCATAATTAAACTTCTAACTTGAGTTAAGAACATTAATCAACTTACCCATGATTAGTGATCTTTAAACCATATTTTGAGCTTAATTTTCTTCTTAATCTTTTTAGCCATTTTGATATGAAATTTACTTGTTTTATTATTTAGTTTCATCATTCTTAGATCATATTAGAATCTAGAGAAATCAACACATATGTCATTAAGGGTAATGACATGTCAAAACCATAAACCCACACTAATCGGCACATATGTATACTCTTTGTGTGCATTGGACTGAACAGCCCCTAGCCCAAGTTTTTTGTAACTTCTTCTCAAGGTCATTATTGTGTTTTAGCACCTCAAATACCCATTTCAATGCAGACTTAGTGGTGGACGAAATTGGTTCCAAGAACCAAACTAGAAACCTATAAACTATCTGTACCTAAACACTAGTTGGATGGAAACTGAATGCCTTGTAATTTAGTTTGATTGTTTACTCTCACATGACCCACAACCTCATGCCACCTCCATCACCATCCAATCCCCAAGAGACTCACAGATTCATTATGGAAAACTAACCAAAATTTTTCTGACGAAAAATAACACAAAACCGATGGCATCAAACCACCACCACTCGACAACACCCTTCCATTCACCTATTCCCTTTGAACTGCCACTTCATCATCACTTGGCAGCCAATCTCCCACCTTACACCACTTGGAAAATCCTTCCAAAAGTGACTTATGACCTGCATAAATCAGCCCTGAAGAGAGGACAAGAGGGTGAGTCAAGAAATTATCAAAACTATCTAGAATTCCAACCTTGAACCCGACGGCTACTTTGCTTATGTCATAAAGTATTTTCATTTTTTTCCTTCTAATGATGCCCAGTGGTAGCACCTACACCCTTTCCTTGCATGGAAACACCTGAAAGTGAAGAAAATAATTTGATTTGGGTCACTATCCACCTGCACAAGGTGATGCAACCAAGCTAGAATTCAAACCTCCTTCTCCACCGCCCACTTCACCCAATCACCATGGACAAAGGCCAACGTCCCCTCCCCCATAGTCTCCTATAAATACTTGCCTCACCCCCACATTTCCTTAACACCACTTCTCCATGCCTCCTCTTGAGCATTGAGAGCTTTCTTCCTTTAGAAAGTCTAGAGTGAATTCGAAAGGTGTGTTCTTGAGAGTTTTTGAGTGTTCTTGTATTGGGAGCTACAGAGTACCATGAAAATTGTAAGTTTTCTTGCCCTAGATCTTAGTTTGCATGTAATGTTTTGCTTTTAAGTGTTGAAGTGATTTTTAGTTGAGTTTAGAAAAGGTTACTATGCTTAAATCAAAACCGAGTCCATTAAGGTTGGATCAAGTGTTTAAATTGTTTTAAGTGGAAATTTTAGCCATATATATAGCATGTCTTAGCATATTTTCATATGACTTATTAATGTCTTAGAATGATCATTGAAGGTTTCATTTTGAGATTAGAAGCATGCCATGATAGGTTTTAATTCTATTTTGAATTGATCATCAAAGCAAGCATGGGTTTTGATTAAGTTTGTGATTAAGGCATGAAGTCTTGATTTTATCACCTAGGCTGGAATAAAATGCATTTAAAAAAAAAAAAAAACCTTGTGATTGGGATAAAAATGAAATTACATGATTTGGGTGAATTTTGAAGCATGCCTTTGTGATTTAGGCTAGAAGCATCATGCTTGATTAATTTATGATTAATGAAAATTAAGATTTTTTGCCATGATTAAGTGTTGGGATGAACTTGTTCACCTAAGCTTAAGCTTTTAACATGTCATTAAGGATTATAGTAATTAATTTCAGTTAAAGAAATTGAATATGCATGCATTCATAAGGGTCAATAGTTGAAAGTACACTTAGACATCAACTAGAGTGCATGCTAGAGGTTGAGTGTATTTGGACTAGTTGCACTTTGATTTTTGGAATTCTAAGGGCATAGATGATCTTAGAGCATATAATATATGAAGTTCGTGAATTTTGGTGGAATTTGAAATTCGTTTGCAAATAGTAAAAAATTAAGGCCTTAGTGGCAATTTTGAAAAGTTTAGGGGTATTTTTAGGGTTGCTATGATTAATGCACACAGGAAGTTAGTAAGTTGGCCTCTAACTTATCGTCCATGTTGGAGTGAGTAAAAATTGAGTGGTAACCCCTAAGTTGACGAAGAATAATCAACGGGCTTCGAATGGGTTCTCTTTAGAGAACGCCAAAGCGAAGTCAAATGTTATAACACTTAAAGCCAGTGTTATAACATTTAGACCTCATCTTGATGTTTATAGCCCTAAACCTTCATGTGTGTTAGAGTGAAAATGTGTGTGCTGATTTTTCTTAAAATCATTCATTAAGCATTTGGCAGTTAAAGTGAAAAAAATTGTTCTCTGTAAGAAAATGCATGTCTTAGTTTTTTTTTGAAAATGTCAAGGAATCTGGATGAGAGACATATACTAATTTTTTTTCTGCATTGCACGCATTTTATATTTATCATTCATTACGCATAATTTATCTTTGTGTTTGTTGGTTTTCTAACTTCCTGAAATTTTAAGTACATCTCATCCCTTATGGACCTACTATGTTTCAACTTGGAATGATAGAAGTTATATCAGGACCCAACGAGGACAGACCAGATGGACCAATGAATCCGATTGATTGAAGAGGAGCTGGATATCAACAAAAGATTAGACTTCATCTTGATGTTTATAGCTCTAACCCTTCATGCAATAAAACGCATGAAGCAGTTGATTTAGACATGGAGACTTATTAGCAAGAATAATTGTACTAAGATTATGAAACCTTATGATTTGAACTTATGATGCTTATGAATGATATTGGGATGTTTTAATTTATTCTGTTATAAGTACTTCTTAGTCACCCATTTTTCGATGTGGTTGCTGCATACTGCTAGATGTATTTATAGGATGCATTGCATATTAACATCTTCTATAAGTGGTTGTTGGTACTATGTTATTTTTGTATACGATTTTTCTCGATGTACATGGATGTATCCTATTTCCACTAAATTATAAGTTTTTCATTGTTTCGTTAAATTCAAAATGTTAGTGGAAAATCTCCTCTTGCAAGATTAAACAATTTCAATCTGATAATGGTGGAGAATATACATCTAATCAATTTATTTCTTTTCTTAATTACCATGGAATTCTTCTTCACCGTCTCACTTGTCCATACACCTCTCAGCAAAATGGGTTGCCGAAAAAAAACATCGACACATAATGGAGATTGGATTATCCTCATTGGCTCAATCCAACCTTTCACAAAAATTTTGGGTTGTTGCTTTTTCAACTACAATTACTCTACAATCAGACTCTCCTTATAGTCTTCTTTTCAAGTGACCACTAGATTACTCTCATCTTAAATCCTTTGGGTGTGCTTGCTATCCCCTTCTTCGACCCTATAATTCCAACAAGCTCACCTTCCATAGTAAGCAGTGTATTTTTATTGGTTACTCTTCTAATCATCAAGGTTATCGTTGTCTTGATCCTATCTCAAAGAAAATATATTTGTCATGGCATGTTATTTTTTATGAAAAAAAATTTCAAGCCAAGGATAAGTCCACTCTCACTCCTCACAAGGAAACTTTTCTCATGAGGTAAGTTCTACACTCTTTCCTTCTACAGTGCCCACTTCTACATTGCCTACACATTATGTACTCACTTCCACAAATTCAGTGCCCACCTTAACATGAAATTCTTGGCCCTTCCTCCACCGAAAATCTTTCATCCAATTTAATTTTTTATCCTTCTAATTTGTCTCCCACTGATCCCATACCTTCATCTCTTGAAGAAATGGACTCACTTATGTGTCTCTTCCTCTCACAAATCTTGAGCCACCTCACATCCTAGACCTCTCTTGCCATCCCTAGACAGCTCCCTTTCATCTCCTTTAGACATCTCTTCCACCGAATGTCTCTCCTCAAATCACTCCACCGATTCCTCTTTACCACACATTAATTCTCTCCCTCCATCTCACCAAGTTGTGACTCGATCCCAAACTGATTCCTCACGACCCAAACATTTTCCAAATTATGTCACAAATTATTCCACTCAACATCCCATAACTGCCTTAGCCACAGTTCCCTTACCTAAAGCACCTTTGAATTTTTCACAAGTTATTATACATGTTTCTGCAAAGTGGAAGAAGGCGATGGATGAGGAATATGCTGCTTTGATTGCCAATAATACTTGGACTCTTTGTCCTCGTCCTCTTCATCACATATTATTGCTACTAAGTGGGTCTATAAAACTAAACCAAAGGTGGATGGTTCCCTTGATCAGCGCAAAGCACGGCTTGTGGCTAAGGGGTTTAATCATATTAGTGGCATTGTTTTTTCAAAGACTTTTAGTCCTGTTATTAAACCCGTTACAATCAGAATTGTTCTAGCTATTGTCGTGTTCTTTGATTTGGATATTAAGCAATTGGATGTGTCCATTGCTTTTCTTCATGGCACTTTTGAAGAGGAGGTCTATATTTCACAACCTCGAGGCTATGCTAACTCGCAACACCCCAATTATATGTGTCATCTTAATAAATCTCTCTATGGCTTAAAACAAGCCCCTTGAGCTTGGTTCAATCGATTTTCTCAATGTCTTTTGGAATTTGGTTTTCAAGGCTCTTCCATTGATTACTCTCTTTCCACTTATCATAAATCTGACATTCATGTTTTTTTTCTAGTATTTGTGAATGACATTCTCATTACAAGGTCTGCCAGCTCTTTTATCACATCCTTGGTTTAACAACTACAATCTAATTTTTCTTGAAAGAGTTGGGGTCTCTCCATTATTTTCTTGGCATTCAAGTTAGTAGGGACTCTCACGGGTTGCACCTTCACCAGTCTAAATACATTTTGGACATCTTGTATCGTGCTCATATGGTTGGTGCTAAACCATATTCCGCTCCTTGCACCTCTAGCTCCAAGCTTGCCTCCTCCCTCTTCCCCATGCCACTGCATATTGACAGATTGTTGGTGCACTTCAATATTACACCCTTACGTGTCCAAAGATTGCTTACTCCGTTAATCAACTTTGCCAGCATCTTCTCTCTCCCACCACTAGGGGTGTAACCGATCTGATTTTGGACAAAATTTTGGACTGAACTAGTATGTACCGGTTTTACATTTTTTAAAACCGATTATGCACTAGTTACCTTCCTAAATCAATACCTTCGGTTCTACCGGTTCGATCCGGTTTTAATAGTATTAGTATATATATTATTACTAGTTATTGCTATTAGAATAAATATATATTAGTATTTGTTATGGTTATTTTAATTTATTATAACTATATCATTGATAGTGATAGTATTAGTATTACTATATCATTATTTCATATATAATTATTTAGTATAGTGATTTATATAATAATTTATATATAGACTTAATATATATTTCTAATAGTAATATAGTATTAGACTATTAGTATTAGGCCATAAAATGTTATTAATATATATTTTATGATTAAAGCATATGATCAAATATATTTCATATTTAAGATTAAAATTTTATGTTATATTTTATAATAACGTTATCATATATATATAATTATAATTTATATTATTATATATAAAAATTATATATAATATTAAAAAATAATAATTTAAAATATAGAATATAGCGAACCGGTCTGGTGTTCAAGATCCTTTGAAGAATAATGTTGGAGGCGGTTTACGAAGAGGCTATGCAGATATTGTTGTTAATAGAAACCTTTACCAGTTATGGGTATTTTGGTTCGTGAACCTAGATTTGTTGAGGGGGAGATGTTCTTTATGTTCTCCAGGCTGAAATTGCAAAATCAGCAGAACCATTTCGGTTTGCGATTGTTTTAAAGTTTCAACGAAGCCGGCCATCTCTTGATCATATTAAAGGTTTTATCAAAAATAGATGGAGTATAAAAGATATGCCAGTGGTTGGGCAATTACATAATCCTTGTAATATATTGGTTCGGCTGATAAACAAAGATGACTTTGTGACTGTTATGGCTAGAGGAAATTCGAATGTTGATGGTGTTCCATACAAATTTTTCCATTGGACCCCAAGTTTCAATGAAGATGATGAATCTCCTTTGATCCCCATATGGATCACGTTACCAAGTCTTCCACCGAATTATTTTCAATATTCCATGTTAAAAAGTTTTGGAGATGGTTTTGGACGATTTCTGAAGTGTGATAATGCAACCATGTGCATTACCAAGATGAAAGCTGCTAGAATATGTGTGGAGATGGATGTTTCGGTGCTATTGAAATCCCATTTTTGGATTGGCCTGCCTGGGCTCGAAAACAGTCACTATCAGGAAGTTATTTTTTAGCATGATTTGGCATATTGCAACTGGTGCTAAAAACAGGGCCATGTGGTAAACCAGTGTAAATCCAAGGAAAAGAATACCATGAAGGGGAAGAAGAAAGTGGTAGAGGAAAAGGGAGGAAAGGTGGTTGAGAACAAGGTGTGGAAAGTGGTGGGTGAGAAAAAAAGTAGAAGAGAATTTTCAGCAAGCTGTAGAGGGAGAGAAGGCCAAATCGAAAGCAAGAAGGGAGGTGATTTTGGAACGTATTCGGCACAAAAATAATTCCAGATCTCAAGATAAGATGGAGTGAGTCATCTGAATAATGATAGCGAGAAGGAAAGATGTGATGAAGGCGCCTGGGATTGTTTATTAGCACCGGGTTCTAAATCGTCTTGGTTTGAGCAATCTAAGACTATGGACAATAAGGCTGTTGGAGATGCTTTGTTAGGGGATTTTGGTTTGCCTAGAAGTTCCTTAAAATTAATTGATGGAACTCTTGAATGTGAATTATGTTGTAGTGCTAACAAGAATGTTACGTTGGGTAATGGTTGCTCGAAGACCAATCTATTTTCTATGCCAAACAACTTCACTCAACTCAAAGACCAATTTGTTTTCACCCCAACCATTAAATCTACACAACTTGAAGAACCACTTGCCTCTACCTCTAGTTCCATAGAAAACTCAGAAAATGCTGACACAAACAATTCTCAAGTTGACCAACTCACACAACAACCCGATATGCATGTTTTTTATCAGTATATCCATCATTTGCCTTGAAGATCTACCAGAATCAGAAAAACTCCCTCACACCTGCAAGATTTCATATTTCAGTAGACCAGTTCACTCAATCCATTGCAGAACTTGGACAAGAGAAAGGGCTCATAACCTTAGGTACTCCCTTTCCTCTTAGTGCTAGCATCTCTTATGATAGGTTATCCATTTTTCACAAGGTTTTTGTCACTTCCATAACTGCACAATCTGAACCTAGGAGCTATCAAGAGGTTGTAAGTTCTCCTGAGTGGTGTCAGGCCATGAGAATTGAGATAGAGGCACTTGAGTTAAATGATACATGGACCATTGTTGATCCACCACCAAACAAAGAGGCAATAGGGTGCAGGTGGGTGTATAAAGTGAAATACAATGCTAATGGCAGCATTGAGAGATACAAAGCTAGGCTAATGGCAAAGGGTTACACACAACAAGAGGGTTTAGATTATCATGAAACTTTTTTCTCAGTAGCTAAACTTGTTACTATTAGAACCCTACTTGCTTTTGCAGCCATAAAGGGATGGTTTTTATACCAATTGGATGTCAACAATGTATTTTTGCATGGTGACTTAGATGAGGAAGTATGCATGCAATTACTTCCTAGCAACATTAAGAAGGGCAGTACAAAGGTGTGTAGGCTTCACAAAAGTTTTTGTATACTCAAACAAGCCTCACGCCCATAGTATTCAAAAATGTCCAGCTTCATCACTCAACATGGTTTCACACAATCTAAGGTAGATTACAGCTTGTTTGTCAGGACAACTCAAGGTTCTTTTACAGCTATTTTGATTTATGTCGATGACATAATCATAGCTGGAAGTTGCATGAAGACTATTAACAGTCTCAAAACCTCTCTTGATGCCAAGTTCAAAATTAAGGATCTAGGAAAATTGAAATGTTTCCTAGGTATTGAAGTGGCCAGGTCACAACAGGGCATACACATATGCTAGAGAAAATATGCTCTGGACATCTTGGGAGATTTGGGTACTATAGGGTCAACACCAGCAAAAATCCTCCTTGACCAGAATGTTAAGTTATCTAAAGATAAGGGGACCCTACTACCTGATCCTTCTATCTACAGAAGGTTGATTGGGAGATTGCTATATCTAACCATAACAAGGCCTAACATTTCTTACTTTGTCCAATTACTATGCTAGTATATGGATAAGCCTAGAGCACCACATCTCCATGCAGCACATAAAGTTTTAAGGTACATCAAGAAAGCTCCAGGGCAAGGCCTATTTTATCCATCAAAATCACAGCCGCAGCTAAAAGGTTATTCAAATTCATATTAGGGGGCATGTTCAGACACTAGAAGATCTGTGAGAGGTTTTTGTGTATTCATAGGTTCATCCTTAGTATCCTGGAAATCAAAGAAGCAAAGTGTGGTTTCAAGACCATCATCTGAAGCTGAATATAGGGCAATGGCAAATCTTTCAAGACCATCATCTGAAGCTGAATACAGGGCAATGGCAAATCTTTGTTGTGAGTTAACTTGGCTCAAGTATTTTTTCAAAGACTTACATATTGAACACAATCAGGCAGCAACTCTACGTTGTGATAACAAATCAGTCATCTATATTGCTAATAATCTAGTTTTTCATGAAAGGATTAGCTAAGCATATAGAAATTGATTGCCATCTTATTCAAGGCAAGATACAAAGTGGAAGTATTGTCACTGAATATGTGCACACTAAATCTCAAGTAACAGACATCATGACTAAGGCTTTAAATTCCTAAAGTTTCTATTTTCATATGGCCAAGATGGGAGTAACAGATATATACTCTCCATCTTGTGGGGGGGCTGGTAAGTGATGAAATACAAGGTGACCAGTTGGTAAGCAACCTGCCAACACAGTCACCAGCTCAAGCTACATCTACATGCAATGCTAATTGTACAAAAGACACAAGAAAGAGAGGTCATGGAATTGAGGAAGAATCAAATGGAAAAAAAAGGCTCTAGCATTTCATTTCTTGTGTGTACAACTTACAATTCCTGTCATGGGAAATAACATGCCCACTGTAATAGTTTTGTTTTCTAGTTATTTTATTTTCTAGCTAGTTTGTCGTCTAGCAACAGCTGGTGACCTTTTATTTTTCCTACACGAGCTCTATACAGAATATATATATATATATATATATATATATATATATAAGGTGTAAGATCATTGATTAATATATAACAGGGAAAATTCTTTCTCAGAAAAAGTTCTTTCATCTTTCAAAGCACCAAGCTTTTCTATTTTGTTAAATTGAACCAATACCTTTTCACAAAATCTTTCATATGGTGATAACAGATAATGGTGATCAAATCTACGAAGAGGGAGACAATAAAATCCAGTAGATTCTAAATGGGTTATCTTTGTGGAAGAAAAACTTGAGCAAGCGCGGGTACTCGACGAAGCAGAAAGTTCATGGAAATGCTATGCATCTACTAAGTCCCGCACTGCCTACAAGACTTATGTTCACGGGAAGGTGATGAGAAGGCTTATGTTCTCTAGATGGTCTCCTTGGGGCCTTACCACCATGGAAACAGCAACCTTAGCCAAATGGATCTCCACAAATGGCATGCTCTTCAGCATGTCCTCAAGCGTAATAACCATTAAATAAAGCTATATCTTGATGCTATAAAAGAGCTTGAAGAAAGAGCTCATGCCAGTTATGATGGATCAACCCCTCTTACCAACAACGAATTCGTGGAGATGATGGTGCTAGATGGTTACTTTGTGATTGATTTTTTGCTTAGTACCGTAAAAGGATTCAAGCAACTGGGCTACTTACCAAACAATCCCATCTTTTCAACACGTGGCCCAATCCATTCCATTCAACGAGACATGATAAAGTTAGAGAATCAACTTCCACTCTTTGTACTTGATCGGCTTCTAGGACTTCAAGAAGGCAATCCAAGCTAAAATTTCCCAAGTATCCCTGGTTATGCACGCTAATACTGAACAAAACTATTAGCTCAGATTTGAAATCAATATAAAATATTGAAAGCATTAACACAATAATTTGATTACAAAGGGACACTCTTTGAAGAACTCCTCAAAGGTAAAAACTTACAGGGCAACCAAACTCATGAAAGCCAATTTTATTGATTGAGAGTATTACAAGTTAAATGTTTACAAGACCTTTGTAACTAGACTCGTTTACCTAAGACTTGCGACCCGCTTGTCTTCTACAACAATAGATAGTCAGAACCTCTGACACTCTCCAATCTTTGTCTTTTCTACTAGAACCTTCAATGTTTGAACTCAAACACGGCAACTCCCCCTTTGAGTATGCTCTCACTCAATCCCAAGGACTAAAATTTTTGGAAAATCCTTCTCTCAAGGATTTTCTCTTACCCGTTCTCTTGAAGTTCTAACCAGATCTTCAAGCTCTCAATACTTGTGAAAATGTACTATTCAAGTACTACTCAAACCCTCAGCCGACTCTTCTACAAATACGCAATGTTGTTATTGACTTGGAGAAAGACTCTGTTAACGGGTCTATCCAAAATCTCAGTCAGAAACGTCACTAACAATTTGTGAACATCTCGGACTAGATCACTTCTTCTAGATTGCATCAAGTTTAAAGCAGATTCAGTTGCTTGAATAAAGCTTGTGTCTTTATCTCTTAAACTGACTCTTAGACTCGAAACATATATAGGACTCTTGTAGACTCTTATCTTATAACATAAACAAGATTTGATAAGAGTTACAATTTGAAAACTTATCCTTATCAGGTAATTTCTATACAAATACTCATCCTTATTGGATGCAATCCAATAGTCCTATTAAAAATGAAATTCATCCATAATTCAAATTTAAATACAGACTCATCTAATCATAGCCAAACGTAAATTATTTACACAAGCCAGGAAGGTTGTGTAGCGAAGCTGACACCCCAATTCTTCGATGCATTAATGCCAACGGATGAGGCATTAATAAAGCTCAACGAGAATGAAATGGAGTCAGTGGAGTCACGAGATCAATCTGAAGAGTTATCGGATAAAGGTGGGCTTCATTGTCTAGATGTTTTCTGGTGAAGTCTTATGAGAAGAAGCCCTGAACGGCCTCTAAGATTGTAAAGGTGGAGCTTGTTAGAAGTACAGTTAATTTTGTTGAGAAAAGAATATTGCAAGAGTTTTCAATGGAAACTGTAACACACAAATTGCACTAATTCTTCTAAGACTTTTTATACAAAGCTATGATTTTATCTAAGGAAATATATAGACATTATGACTATGATATACATTAGTTACAGAGTATCAATTACAGAAAACATATGGCATGATTTTCGGTTGAGTTGTAATCCTACAAAATATTTACTGAAATCTTGGCTGTTATTCTTGCTTTGCGTCAACTTCCCTAATATGCCCCTGCAAGATTGAGCTTCCATCGGCAAGATCAATCTTGTTTTATAAGAATTCTATATGCTGCCTAGACAATGGTTTTGTCATTAAATCTACCAGTCAATCTTGAGTGTGTACATGACGGACATTGAGAGTTCCTCTTTGAACTAAATCACGAATGAAGTGGAGATCAATTTGAATATGCTTCATGCTTGAGTGTTGAACTGGATTAAAACTTAAATGAGTTGCTCCAAGATTATCACAAAGAAGAGAAGGTGGTGCCTTGAGTGGGAAGCCAAGTTCTTGGAAAAGAGCAAGAAGCCATATAGTTTCAGACGCTGCATTAGCAAGAGCTCGATATTCAACTTCCGTAGATGGACAAGCAATAGCACATTGTTTCTTTGAACTCCATGAGATTGGATTGTAGCCAAGAAATGTAATATATGCTAATGTAGAGGTCTGATCATCAATGTTTCTAGCCCTGTCGGCATCACTGTATGTTGTTAAACATGTTAATGCAACTCTTTTGATTTGAATGCCATGAAAGATTGCTTGTTTGGGTTATGGTTGGCTTGTGCATGAACTAGGACAATTTTTTAACCACAAAGGAAATTTATGGACGCTTCAAGGATAGATATTGCAGGCTGCCAAATGATACGCTGATACTCAGTACTATCAACTGCAGTAGTGTCATCCACCAAATGAAGAGATGTACTGGTTGATAGGGGTGTTGAAACATCCTTTTCACCGATCATGTTTTTATTTTTCAGAATATCACGAGCATATTTATGCTGTGATAGGAATAAACCTACAAGTGTTGGAATTACTTCCACTCCTAGAAGGAAGTGAAGAAAACCCATATCTTTCAATGAAAACCAATCACCAGACTGCACAAAGTGTTGATCATTTCCTATAATGACAAGATCATCGACATAAACAAGAAAATAGCATGTAATAGAATCATGTCGATAGACAAACAACAAAGAATTAGTTTTAGAATTTTGGAAACTAAGCAGTATGAGAGCATTCTTCAAAGCTGAATACCATGCCCGAGAGGCTTGTTTGAGTCCATAGATAGCTTTTCTTAAGCTTTTCTTAACCTGCATACATGGTCAATTTTTGACATGTCTTTTACGCCAGGGGGTTGCATCGCATAAACAATTTCAGTCAACTTCCCATGTAAAAAAGCATTGTTAACATCCATTTGTCTCAAATCCCATTCATTCATAACTACACTATTAATACTAATCATATTGTGGCTGGTTTAACCATGGGACTAAAAGTTTCCTTATAATCAATTCCAGGACATTGATTATACCCCTTTGCAACTAATCTAGCTTTGAATCGATCGATTGAGCCATCAGCTTTTCTTTTTACCCAAAACACCCAGTTACATGCCACTGGATTACAGTTTTTGGGTGGTGGAACCAAATCCAAGGTGCCATGCCGCATGAGAGCAGTAAGCTCATTGGACATAGCATCACGCCATTGAGGGTGAGATACAGCTTGGTTGACACATGTTGGTTCAAGAGATGGGGGAAGAGGATGTTTTGAAACTGTGTGCATTTGTTTAGGTTTGAAGATATTTTTCATGGATTGAGTGGTCATGGAATGGGTTCTGGATGACGTAATTTCATTGTGAATGGAACACATTTGACTAGAGGATGATGCAGGTTGAGTCGATGATTGTGCATATGGTGCTATGGCATTTAAATTGGAATTTATTGATGGAGATTTTGAATTTACATTTTGGGAACCTAGGGCACCATGTGATTCAATGAAATCATGAGGAGAGGAAGATGGGGTGTTACCTGGAAGTGGTGCAGAGGTGATAGCAGTAGGTTCTGAGCTCGCTGGTGGTTGTGATTCACAATTTGGGATGCACGGTTGCACTGGAATAGAATGAGCAATAGAATGAAGTAGAGGACACAGGTTCTGTGAAAAAGGGTGAAAGAATTGGAGGTTGATGATGGACTTTCTTTCGGGTTTGGGCCATGTGAGTGGATTGGGCTTTGCATTTCATCAAATGTTACATGTCTTGATATGTACATCCGATGGGTTTTTGGATCCATGCATTTATATGCATTTTGAGTTTAAGAATATCCAATGCACGGAGTGGACTTGGGCTGTAATTTGTGAGTATTGTATGGCCTTGTGAGTGGATAACAAAGGCATCCAAATTTTCTTAATTTGAGATAATTGGGTCTTCGACCAAAAAAAAACCTCAAAAGGGGACTTGTTTTGAAGAAGTGGAGTCAGTTGATGATTTATGAGATATGTGGTAGTTTAAAAAGCATGAGGCCAACATGAGAGAGGTAGAGAAACATCATGAAGTAATGTGAGACCCGTTTTCAAAATATGACAATGACAACATTCAGAAACACCATTTTGTTTAGAAGTGTATGGGGCAGTGGTGTAGTGACTTATACCATGTAAAGACGGATATTTTTTTTAGACTTAGGCAGGTTTGGGGGTAGAGATGAGAATTTTAAGTTTGAGATGAAAGTTTAAAACATTATTTTTTAGTATTATAATTGTTTTGAAATTTGAAAAAGTTGAATTGAGATTTGAAAAAGATGAATTGTTTATTATTTTTTGTGGGAATTTGGAAAAGTTGTGATGATGATATAAGAATTTTGAGTTTAAGACAAGAATTCTCCACCCCCAAACCTGCAGAAATTCTCCAGCATTGTCAAAGTACAAACTTTTAATTATTGACTTAAACCGAGTTTCAACAAGATTTTTGAATTGTGGAAAAATGCTAGATACACTGGATTTTGCAACCATCCGATAAAACCACATGTATTTTGTGTAATGGTCAACAAGAATAAGTTAATACTGAGAGACATCCAAACCGCTGTATTGAGGGGGTCCCCAAACATCGATGTAAATTATTTCAAGTGGAGAATGACTTTGGAAACTTGTGGAACCAAATGGTTGTTGATGTGCTTTATTAATAGAGCAAGAAGGACATGAAGATGGCAATTTATTTGTAGTAAGCGGAAGAGAAAAAAAATTAACAAGATTTTGAACAAGTTTGATTGATGGATGTCCAAGACGTTTGTGCCACCCATCAATTGAGGTTCATTCACGAACATTAGCAATCATTTTTGGAGAAGAAGAAGCCACCATTAAGTTTGGAAACATGTAAATGTCATTTTCACATGCACCTCTTAGTAGGATCGGCCCCGTTGTCCGTTCCTTCACAAGAAAATAAAATGGATGAAACTCAAAAAAAACATTATTTTGTTTTGTTAAATGATGAACAGAAATTAGATTCTTGTGAATATTGGGGACACAAAGTGTTTCACATAGATGAAAAAGATTTTTGGGTGTAGATAATACCAAGGAACCAATGTGTGAGAGAGCCAAAACTGTACCATTACCAAGAATAACTTTGTCAATGCCATCATATTCAGAGTGAATTGATAAATTTGTGAGATCACTAATAATGTTATGAGAAGCTGCAGAATCAATAAGCCATTTATTTTCTTGAACATTAGATGTGGCAGCACAATTTACAGTCATGTCATGGGATTGCAATTGTGGACAATTCTTAGCCGTGTGGCCCATTTGATCACTAAATTGGCACTTGGGTTGGTAGCGTCACTGATTGGAATTTGACCGGCCCGAATTGTTATAGGAGCGGCACTGGTCACGGGGTGGCCCATTGGTTGAGTGAGATTGGCCTAAATTCTTGTGAAAGCCTTTCGGTTGTTGAGCTCCTGAGAAACCAAATTTCCTAGTTGTAAAATTCGCAGTAGCAATAAGTTGCTGAGTAGTAGCTTCCATCCTCCTCAAATAGCTCTCGTGCCTGACAAGCAAGTCATAGAGCTCTTCAAAGGCAAGTGATTTTTCTCTTACCCAAATAGATGCAGCTATTTCTCAAAAATCAAGACCTAATCCATTGAGGACATATAGGGTTAGGTCATCTTTGGAGATTGGATGATCGATGAGTGCTATCTCATCAGCCAAAGCTTTAACCACATGGAGGCAATTAGGAATCGTTCGATTCCCACGCTGGATCAATGTCAATTCTTCCTTGAGTTGCATTGCCCTTATACGCGATCGACTTGCATACATATTTGTTAATTTTTCCATGTCTCATGAGAGGTTTTGGTTGTGGCAATGAGTGGAGTAATAGTTGTGGATGTGGAGGCAACGACAACACTGAGGATTAGCTTATTTTGCCTAACCCAGTGGGTTTTTTGGACGATAGACAATAGGGTTCCATTGGGAGAAGGGCACTGGGAAACACCATTGACATAATCCATGAGATCATAGCCAATTAGAAGTGCTTCAAATTGTGCACGCCATTGTGAAAAGGTAGAGGATGTGAATTTCTCATTGATTTGAGCTGTAATGTTGAAAACAACAAGAGGGTTTTTGGTGGAAGAAGGTGGCTGAATGTTTGGATTTGCGGAAGACATTTATGGAAATGGGATCCAAATCTCGTTAGAGGAATGGTCTCCTGATACCATATAGAGAAAAGAATATTGCAAGAGTTTTCAATGGAAACTGTAACACACAAAATGTATTCATTCTTCTAAGACTTTTTATACAAAGCTATGATTCTATCTAAGGAAATATACAGACATTATGACCATGATATACATCAGTTACAGAGTATGAATTACAGAAAACATATGGCATGATTTTCGGTTGGATTGTAATTCCACAGAATATTTACTGAAATCTTGGCTGTTATTCTTGCTTTGTGTCAACTTCCCTAATAGAATGAAGTCAACAATTAGTACATTGCGTAAAAGAACTCAGAGAGGCTGGAATCAAGTTCAAGAAAAAGAAGACAAATCGGTTCTAGGAAATCACATTCGACAACGGAACAGTACTCGAAATTCCTGGGATCTTGAATATCCATGATATTGTTCCAAAGTCACTTCTCCTCAACCTTGTTGCGTTTGAGCAGCGTCATCCTAATTGTAGAAATTACATCACTTCTCCTCAACCTTGTTGCGTTTGAGCAGTGTTCATGGATACATTGATCAACTCTCAACAGGATGTGGCTTGCCTCCATTACCATGGAATTATTGAACATTGTCTTCGAAATGATGCAGAAGTTGCGGACCTCTTCAACCACCTCTGCCAAGGGGTGTGGCTTTCGACTGCTGAAACAATTATCTTTCTAGCTTGTCGGAAAATGTGAACAAGCATTTCAAGCATAAGTGGAATGTTTGGTTTGCGAGCTTAATGATAGGTTTGATAAGTAAGATGAGAATTTTGAATTGAAATGAAAATTTAAAATATTATTTTTTAATGTTATTATTTTTAAGTATTATTATTGTTTTAAAATTTGAAAAAGTTGAATTAGAATTTGAAAATAGTTAAATTTGTTTATTATATTTTATGTGAGAATTTAAAAAATTCGTAATGATGAGAATGGAACTTTTGAGTTAAGACAAGAATTTTGAATTGAGACGTTATTACCAACCTGTTCTAAAGCAGAGATATTTCAAAAATCCTTGGGCCGTTATCTCATTAATCGCCGCCGGTGTCTTGTTGCTGCTTTTGAAGACCTTGTCGCTGTCTATGGGTATTACCACCCACTTAGGTGAATCCGCTTAATCGCGTTTGTGCATTCCTTGAATATTAACTCTCTTAATTATCTTTTTCTAGAGGCTTATTGTCTTCATTTCCCTAAATTTTTTTTGTATGTAGGTGAACTGAAAAGGACTGATTTATTACTTTCCGAGCCTCTGGCCACCTCCAAGCGACAATTCAAGTGTCCATATTAAGGTTTCTAGACTGCTCATCTTCAAGCCACTGAAGCGAAGCATTTAATTAATTTTAGCTATTCTATATGTCGTATTTCAGAACTACATATATGGTCCGGTTTTTCTAGTTTCTACTAGAAGTGGGCAACGGGGCCCCGCACCCCGCTACCCCGCCCCCGTTTGCCCCGCCCCCGCACGACGGGGCGGGGTACACCGCCCCGCATCTAGTCCCCCTAGCGGGGGCGGGGGGCGGGGAGAGCCCAACCCCGCCCCGCATTTCCCCCGCCCCGCCCTCACCTATATATATATTCTATATATATATATAAACATAAATATTTATATTTACAAAAATATAAATATATGTTTATATATATAAATATATATTTATATTTTACAAATTGTGTATATATCAATATATATATTATAATTTGTTAGACTTGTTCACAAATTATGCATTAGCAAATTTAAAAACTATATAGTTTAAAAACTACTACACTACAACTTACACAAAATATGCATTAGTAAATTTAAAAATGACATAATTTTTAAATTATAGTCATATTTACAAAATTTAAATTACAATTTAGATCTAAACATATATTTTTTATCACTTTTAGATCTAGAAATAATTTTTTAAAATAATAAAATATAGTTAATATTTGAAGTGAAAATAAAGCGGGGCGGATTGGGTATCCGCCCCGCACCCCGCCTAGCGGGGCGGGGTACCCCGCCCCGGGGATGCGGGGGCGGGTGGCGGGGAGGAAAACCCCACCCCCGCATGGTGCGGGGCGAGGTGCAGGGAGGGGGCTACCCCGCACCGTATGGTGTGGGTAGCACCCCTAGTTTCTACTTTGGTAACTTTGTTGTAAGATCAGTAATTAAGTAGACTCATGTAGGCATAAATTAATAAAAGAGACTGAGAATATCTAAGTTGCAGGAATAAAAAAATGCCGAATTTGCTAATCAAGAATGAGTATAATGATTCTACGGAAAGAGAAACGAAATTTGAGGAAAATTAGGGATTTCAAATTGTGTTAACTACAAGTCAATTCGAACACGATCCATTAAGTTAACGGGTCAAATTTCAAAATCCTGTTAAGTATAAGGCATATTTGGATAGAGAGATGATTTCTCTAATCACTATCTAATTATTATAATTTTTTCAAATTAGTAATCAAAACAGAAAAAAATTCATAATTTTCAAATTTTAAAACAAAATTTATATTAAAAAAATTATATTCTAACAATGTTTTAAATTTATAATACTTTTGCTTGCTTTTTCTCTATCATTTTTCAAAATCCCATAAAACATTTTAACTTAAACTATGTCATTACTATTCACAAAATATTTCATTATTATTCACAAACTATCTCAACTCATCTCATCTCAACTCATCATCCAAACCATGAGACTAATGTGAAAGCTACAAGATGTTATCTTCCCAGAAAGACAAAGGTAACATATGAATTAAGTATGATAAAGATCGAAGGCGTGAAACTCTTAATTAGTTTACAAAAATGTAATTTTGTAAAAGAAAATTTTTAAATGAGTAATGTTAGATACAATCTTAAGATAGGGAAACAAATGAGATCTATTATAAAAAATAAATTTTTTAATGTAAATATCATATATCAATTTTTTAAAAATAAGTATGTAAAACTTACACATTTTAAAATTATATAAATTGAACTTTAAGTTATGGTATGAAATTGTTGATTTAATTTATTATATTTTGGAAGTAAATTATTTGTAGCATACCTAACAGCAAACTCTTTATGGTATGAACACTTGTCACTTCAAAATGGTGTCCGAAACATGCCTCGAAACCCCTACTTTTTTTTTTGTACGTCAGTATTGTCAACGTGATTCGTTTCCTCTCTTGTTTTTACCGTTTTGTTTTTAGCTTGGAAAATGCACTTCATGTTACTTCGAAGTGACACATCGAATTAATACTTTAGCATTGTTGTGGCCCCCTGTGAGATGAATTATTGATGAGGAAACTAGCGGGTCACATCTTGTCTCAGTTTGTTATGGGCGTGTTTCATAGTACCATATACACAATCACCCGCAACTAAGGAGAAATGGGGTTTAGGGATTCATGAAAATGTCTTCGATATCTAAGTCAGTGAAAATAATGAAGATTTATCTAATTATAGAAGAAGATAGCCCTTACTATCATACCTGAGTGATATAAATATAGTCTCTGATGTCTTCTATTTGATGTGATAATGTCCTGGTCGCTTATTTGAAATTCCAGTTGTGAGATATACAAGCTTCACTTGCTAAAGATAAACTGAAAACCTCTCTCCCTAGGTTCTTGGGTAGTTATCATTTCGGTGATAAAGACTTATATCCTTCCAGTGGGCCAATAAACTTGGATTTAAGGCTTACTGGGTTAGGCTATTGTCTGGGCCCATTACATGGCCCAACAGACCCTGAAGAGGAAAAGTTTAAAGCCCTTCCAGTTGCCCTGCAAAGTCTCGTCATGCGCAATGTTATGGGACTTGTAATAACGGTGACGCTTCGTTACACGAGTTTTCTGTCCTTTCATACTGCCCTGTCAGGACATTGTTTCCCTTTTGCGCCCCTTCACATAACCCATTTCTGTTACTTCTTCTTCTCGAACACTATTCCCTCCTTCTCCCAAACACTCTGCTTCCCTATGCTTCCTCCCAAGTTCCTCTTGAATCAATGGCTTTCTCCAAACCAAACTTCCCTTTTCATCTTGTGGAGATAGTTCTTCATGACTCGCGACCCTCCTTCTTACTCTGAGGAGGTGGCTGTTAACCCTTCTTCTGAAAGGGTGGTTGCTCCGAGTTCAATATTCGTAGGCCATCGATGGTCTTCGACCATCTCCCATTGCGAGTTGAAGTCTGCGAGGGATAGCTACAACATCCCAGATTCCATGGCCTTGGGTCTGCTTAAGTGGTGCCGCGAAGCCGTCGATATGAGGGGAATGGCTATTTCTGTTGCCCTGTATTTGGCCATGTTCTCGATGGGGCTCCATTTGCCCTTTGCTCGTCCAATGCGTGATGAGTATCCTGATGTTACCGCTGGTGAATTTCTTTCTTTGCACGATTCCAAGCACTTCGAGAGGAATTTTGTAGTTTTAGGGCTCACACAATAAATTGATCCAATTTTAACCCAAGTATTCCCATGCCAAAGAAACTCTTCTTTGTATCGGGCGATGGTAGGGAATTTCCTGAAGACAAATCGGTGAACCAAAAGTTTTCCATTAGGGCTTCATGGAATCCAATTCCTGATGAGAGTGGCTTGGAGATTATCCTTTCTGACCAAGAGGAGGCTTATACTTGGTTGGTACAAGCCTGGGCAGATAAGAACAATAGCTCCACGTAGTTGGACATAATTCGAACCCCCTCCAATATTGATAGATTTGTGATGATGTTTAGCACGGTGCATGTTTTCGGTCGTCAAATTCTGGGCACTCCACGGGTGGTTCGAAAAGGGGCCCACCTCCAACGATAGGCGGTAAAAAGAACAAGATTTGGGAGCGAAGCGTTCAGATGGATCCAATTCCACAGGGGGTAGACCCTCACCACCACCCTTGGCAAGTGGTAGAGAGGCCTCAAGTCGCCCCCAAGTGCCCACGACCAACTCCTTCGACAAGATCATGGCCCAAGCTGAGGCTAATCTAGAGTTGGTGATCGAGGCCGAGTCTACCTTGTCGCGTAATGATCCTCCTGAGGTTGCTCCATGGACTTTCCTGCACACAGCGGTTTCAAAAGATGACATTAACTTGGATGAGGGTGATATCATCACAACCTTGAACCCAGATTTCATGAGTGCTCCACCTACTGCAGCAAGCTACTTCCCTCCTTCTTTCAATGTCTTTGGGGTGTCTCTACGAGTTGAAGATGTTGAGGGCCCGTCAATGGGGGCTACTACTATTGTGTTTGGCTCACTAATCACCTCGATTGTCTCGAACGGGATCACTCTTGAGATGCCTTTTGTCATTCTAACGATTTCTCCCATGGGATCCTTGGGGCTTGACGCAAGTAGGATTAGAATGTCAATCCCTTCCTCGCCTTTCGGCATTTCTCCTATTAGGGGTGGTGAGCCATATCCAACTTTCCCAGTCAAACACCCTTTCGTTGAACCTTCTCAAGCATCACCCAACTAGACTAACTGGGAAGAAATCGTGATCCCTCCTGATCATGAGGCTAGGACATCCACTTAGGTGAACACAAGCACTCCTCCCCATAATTTCTCCAATCCTCATACTTTTTCGACCACATCTGCCCAAGGTACCATGCTTCTTGACGGCTTCACTGGCGTGTCTTTTAGGGTCCCAAACTTCCACAGCTCTTCAAGCTCCTTGCTGGCTGGTGCCTCTCATCCCTTTAGCACTCATTGAGATGAAGCCTTTCGTGCTATTATTCGTAGCCTTCGCAGCATAACAAAATTGCTCACTCTGTGGCACAACAGGCAACAACCAAACCCCAATTTGGTATCATACCCCTGGACAAACTTCTCACTTGTCACCTCAATTTTTATGAGGCAAGGGAAAAGATCCACCTTTAGTCTAGGGTTGTAATGTTAAGGCCAGATCTCCTCTCTACATATATGTGGACATGGTTCAACTGAATTGAACTTGGTATGGGCTCAGAACAATACGAATGAGCCCAATTCTCTTGCTTTACGGGCCCCATTTCTTGGTTGTGATCTTTGAACTTTTACATGAAATTATCATCTTATACTAGTAATCTGACATGCCAAAATTGAATATCTTGAATGGGGGCTTGGTGCATATTCGAAGTAAATTTTAATTCCTTTATTTTATTTTATTTTATTATTTTTTGTTGATAAACCTAGAATAGGTATACTTGCACAGAAAGATTTGTTTAAATAAATTGAAGCTCTTGACAAAAATAACAGACCAGCTTAACATAATTAGTTTCAGCGGGTCCACTTGAATTTTGACTGATTCTTCACTGCAGAGCAGTCAACAGAATATGCATTCAAAATTTGTTTACTAGTCAAGCAGCCAAAATATATTTTTATTTTGATGCATCTATACAAGATAGCCGTCAAAGTTAGAAAAATTGCTCTACTTTTATTGGTCATCTTCTTTGAGCATCTTGTGCATCGAGGTCTAGCAAAGTGCAGAGACAGAAGGTTTCAAGCAGTAAATGTAGTAAATATGTTAGGTTCCTTTTAATCTAATCATTTGACTATGACTAAAGCCCAGCCCAAGCCCATTGAAATATTATTTTTTAAGTAATATATATATATAGTCATGTTGTAAAGCCCAGCCCAAGCCTAGGCCCATTGAAATATTATTTTTCTTCTTTTTTTTAAAAAAAACACTATAAAAGCAAAAGGATCCTACACACTGATGTAGCAGTGTGCCACGTGTCCCTTTTTTTTTTTTCTCTTTTTTCCTCCCCTGCCCCGTGCCCACCCCTGCCCTCTCCCCATGCTCCTTCTGTGACGCCCCCAAATTCCGTTTGGGATCGAATGGAAATTTGAAGCGTCGAGACATGCAACACAAGGTTACCTGCCCCTGTTCATGACATATAAGATGTAATGTTCCTAACATGCATCTAACAATATGCAATATTCGCAGCGGATAAATTTTTTTTTTCTTTAACAATACTATGCACCAAATTGAAAATATCTCAAATGCTTAAAACATACTTCATACATAAAAACCTATTGAACAACTAAAATTACAACACTAGTCCAAAATAGTTATGATCCAAAAGTACTGGAGATGCAACTCCATCGTACAAGTAGTAATTTAACTACTATATTAACATTAACGACGCACCGTCGTTCAATCGACTGTCTCTAGTTGGTCAGCTCCTGATCCTCCTTCAGGTCCTGTAACAAGATCTACCATTCGGGGGGAATGGTAGTTGGGACTACCACAATGAGATTTGATTACAAATCTCAGCAAGTTAACAAAAAATTTCCACACATGCTAATGATGCATGAATGACAGTAAAAGTATAAATGCATAATCAAATTCATAAATAATTAAAGCATAACTTAGCGTACAACATAGCATAATTGACATAACTTAAATTGAAACATGAACTGAACTTGACTTGACATGAACTTGATCTGAAACTTGACTTAGTATGAACTTACTCTGAAACTTGAATTAACATGAAAAATACATACTCTACAGTTGTTGTGGCCCCATGTATTCTACGCAAACTTGACTTAACATGAAAAATACATACTCCACAGTTGTTGTGGCCCCATGTATTCTACACATCACAATGCAGTTAAATACATACTCCACAATTGTTATAGCCCCATGTATTCTACACAAACTGAATGTACTCAAGATGAAACGTGACTGGAAAACGAAAGGACTGGAGCCCTGACGTAACATAACGTGATTTGAACATAACTTGAAATACATGACCAACTTGAGATAGAAACATTTCGTAACATGCATATAACATATAATAGACAACATATTTAACATGACATACTTGTAATGTACAGTAATACATGACAGAATATATTATGTAACAGATAAAAATTGATGACAGAATAAATTCTGTATAATAGACAATTACGTGATAACTTGGCATGGCATGACATATATGATAACATACATACATACACTGTAGTTCCTTTACTTAGCACACATACACAGTAGACTGCTAGTAAGTTAAAAGCTAACTTACCTCGATCTCCGCGTTTCTTATAAAACTTCAAGTGCGATCACGAGGAACTGTAATTAGTGATTCTAAAAGTTAGAACTAAATCACTAATAATTTGAAATATGGAAAATACTAACTTAAAGAGTAAAATTTTCATTTTACTCTCTATATGTGGGAAAATGACCGTTTTACCCATAACTTAAGGATTTTGCATACTAATTCCAAAAGTTTCCAAAATTTACATTCCTCGTTTAAATTTTGTCCTAAACTTAAATATCAACTCAGAAAAATTTAAAACAAAACACAACTATAGAAAACACACTATGGCCGAAACATCCATAGGCCATTTCCCTTGATTTTTTGTTGCAATTCCTTTCAACTTCAAAACTCATGCTTAAACCAAAATTTTGCAACAAACATCTTCCAATCCTAAGTTCAAAACCATCCTTAAAACATCCATTTAGAAAAAGCTAATAATCAACACCAAACTTTTTTGTAAAAAGATCCAAGCACTTGAATCACAAGTTTTGACCTTAAAACAAAACATCTCCAAGAATTTTAAAAATCAAATCTTACTTCTAACATATTCATAATATCATCCTAACATCAACCATGCTTTAAATCATCAAACCAAAGTCACCAAAATCACAAAATAACATTTGGAGTTTTTGGTTTTACACTTAGTCCAAAAACAGAAACTTTTTCCTCAACTAGTTTTGATAAATCTCTTGATCTATGACTTATAAATATATGATCTTCAAACCAAACCATCACATGGTTTAAAAAGATGTCCTAAAACATATATAAGCTTCTAATTCAAGATCACATTGTTAGAAATTAACCAAAACATAATTTTAGCCAAGAATATCCACACTTTGGCTTATTTGAATATATCTTTGCATAAAATTTCATATATTTGAAACTAACATCAAATATCTTCAAAATAATAATATAACATGTATATAAGATACTTAGGATCCTCCAATAAAATTATTAAAGTCATTAGAATAGGTTTAGACCACCAAAGAGTTAAACTTTCTCAAAACAGAAACTGTTTTTCTTCTTCCAGTTTCTAAGTTTCTAAATCTAAGAAAATCTGTCATCAAAACCTTTAATCATGCAAAAATCCTCAACCAATAGTCACATATACATGTTAACAATACTCCATAAAAATTTCAGACCAATATCTATCCATTAGCTTGATCAAAAACTCCAAACTATAACATATTCTCCAGTTTATCTCCCATAACGACCTTTCTATAGTTTACACAATATTTGACTGATCAAATGATCTTCAAATGGGGAAAATAAGATATCCATGTAAACTAGACTCAAAAAGGAACAACTTATATGAAGGAGACTTTATGATAAAACACTTATAACAGCTTCGAAATGGGCGTGCAATAGAACTCCTAAAAGCTGTCCGAGAGAGAGTGTTTGATAATCTTTTATTGGAAGGTGTAATTGAAGATAAGTTCATGGGTGCTGGCTGGACATACTTATGGACGAGATAAGGGAGGTGATAAGGCTGGAGTTGAGAGTTGAGTGTGGTTTTCTCCTACCCAAAATATCTATAAAAGATTATCTCAAAATATTCTATCCAATAATGTCTACAAAAAATTAGCTCAATATATTTTCTAAATGTGGAGTAGACTTGGAAGAGTAAGGTGGCTAAAATATTTCCATGTGTCTAAATAAAATTTTGCTAACCTAATTTGGACATTACACACTGTGATTTTGAAAAACACTGCGCTTAGTACGTTTACCGAGCTTACTATTCACTCCAAAAATAAACGCAATAAACTTAGTACTGAAAAATCCTCAATATTCAATTAAGCCTAGTGGTGTAGACTATAATGTATTCTGACACTTCTAAGTATCTCAAATAATTAAAATCGCATTTCTAGCACCATAGTGAGGGATAATACTAACTATGTTGACATGCTAAAACCTATGCGATTAATCAATTCGTGTAAACTTATGGAGTTTTTACGAGGTTCCTAAAGTCAATAAAAATTCTACAATTGAATTTCTAGCGGCTGTTACACCTTCACCACTCCAACCATGGTGGTCAGAGACCACCTGATGGTGGGCAGAAGACGCCGACGGTCCAAGCGACACCGCCGAGGAGAAGTGTCGATAAAGAGGTTACCGAGATACAAGGGATGCGCTACTTGGGGGAGAGAGAGAGAGAGAGAGAGAGAGAGAGAGAGAGAGAGAGAGAGAGAGAGAGAGAGAGAGAGAGAGGGCTCTGGTGGCCAAAGGAGAAGCTTGCATCGACGAGGGGCTAGGGGCGATGGCACAGTTAGGCTGCGACAGTGGAGAGAAGGGGACTTGCAGCTCGATTTCGAGAGAAGAGGACTTGCGGCTCAATTTCGAGCAGGGGAGAGGGAGAGGGAGAAGGGCTACACTATGAGGGAGTGGGGTCCGGTCAAGCTTCACTGGTGAGGGGGGAACGGCTGCTAGTGGTGGCCGTCAATGAGCTACGGTAGTGGTGGGCACTACTGAGGGGAGGGGTTGCACGAGGGAAAGAGGAGAGAGATGGAAAGTGGAGAAAGAGGGGCTAAGGAAAATGGACACGTGACATACTGATATTGTGTCATACCAGTGTGTGAGATCCCTTTATGTCTCTAGCAGCTCCTCTAGAACAAATATAAATTTATTCTGGTGCCCCCGTATGCAAATCAGTAAAAGGGCAGTCTTTAGTTTTTATTTACCTACATATCCCTAGTGCATGGTAGTAGCGTTTTGGGTTAATGTTTAGTGAAGTACTAAATTAGATTTAGATCTTATATTGGGCTTAGTTTTTATTATGCTTCATAAACTATGTTAGCGATTTTTAAACGGGCTTTATTTGATTGTAATAAGAAACTAAAGTATAGTTTTATTTTGAGTTGTGTTTAGCATTTTTAAATTAGGCATGTATTTTACCTAAATAAATATATTAGCCATAAACTTGATTTCACAGAAAAATTTAAAAGTCTTTAATTATATTATTTGGTATTAATTTTACAATTAGATTTTTGGTAATAATTTGTAAGTGTTCAATCTCTTATTTATTTTAAACACTTTGAGCCTATGAATACGTTATTAGATTATGTCTTTAAGTAAAATTATGTTATTTAGTGGATGTCGATTAATTTGAGGAATCATGACATTTTAGGATTACGAGAATTTGAGAGTTTAGAAAAGGTGGATAGGTTTAGTATTTTCAGGCTTAAATATCAAAATACGTGTTTATGTGGAGATTTAAGCAAGTGGCATCTTTATTATGTATAGGTGATGATTGATATTTTTTTAGTATTATTGTGATAAAATTCAGAAAAGTTAAAAAATACAGGTAAGCGAGGTACTTATACTAAACTAGGCATAAAAAGAAAATAAAATGAAGTTGATTTTAAAATATGCAGGTTTGTTTTGATTAAAAAAAAAAAAAAACTTCAGTTATTTGTTCTGCATTACTTATGAAATCTGTATGAAAGAGAAAAATATTTTTGCCATAACTAGTGTAGACATGAGCTTATTGTAGCATTATGTTTCTGGACTACAAAAAGAGCGAATATGAGATCCAAAAAGTTTTGCTTTGATTAAATGAAGATGCTTTGATTCTGTTATTTTGAATATGTGAAATGATCTAAAGTTATTCAATAATATGTTTTTGAGACGATGTGTCATCTATAAACCTTGGCATGAATTTCTAATTTTGTATCTGAATATAATCTGGCTTCAATGTTGTTTGTGTTTTGTTTCCGTTAAGGCCCTTCCACGAGTATAATAGTGGTATATGGCCATGCTAGGTTTATAATAGTGGTATACAGCCCTGTCACTGGTATAGTAGTAGTATACGACCCCATCATGTATATAATAGTGGCATACAGCCCCATCATGGGTATAATGGTGGTTTATAACCCTATCACGGAAGTTAAACATGATATATAGCCCAACCACGATTATAATGGTGGTTTATAACCCTACCATAATGGTTAAAAATGGTTTATGTCCCGATGTGAAACTCCAATATAATATAAAGACAATGTCTCATATTTTGATATGCCAAATAATTTTTGAATAAAAATGTTTCTAAAAGTTTTATTTTGATATTTTGATAACATGTTTTGATTCGATCTGCATTCTGAAAGCTCTCCTACCCATCCGTGATCGGGGTGTTACGCATGTCTTGTGCAAATGCCACACATTTATTTAGAAAAGAGTGGAGTCCATATTAAAATATTAGTTTTTTCATATAAATTTCCTATTTACTCACTTTTTAAAAATATATATATATATATATATATATAGTGCTTGTGCACTCTATGATTATAAATATCATTTCTCTTTAGTTATTGGGAAGTGAAAATATAACATTATACTGTTTAGATAAATTTGAAACACTCACTAAAACCGAGCTTGAATGTTGAAATAAGATGAGAAATCTGTTAATAGTAATAAAATAGTTTGAGTTAAAATATTTTATTAGATTTTGAAAAATGAAAGTGTTTTAATGTTTTGTTTGAAAGTTTAAGAAAATTATAATGATTAGCTGAAAAGGTTAAATTTAAATTTGAAAAATATTTGTAATTGAGTGATGTTTAGAAAGGAAATAAGATGAGATAAAATGAGAAGATAACATCAACATCCAAATAAGAACTTTGTGTTTCGATAGTGGAGTGATCTATATAATATTTTGTCATTACTTTTCACTTACTTTTCAATACTTTTTACTACTATTCCCTTATGCCAGGATGCGAACAGAGACCATGACCAAGTGCTTTTGGGCGACATGCAAGGGCTTGAACAGTACAAGAAGAAAGCTGAGGGAAGTTTCAAAGGCTTAAGGAAAAAACACGGGAAACCATTTGTTGTGAGAATTGACTTGATGGTTTACCATGGAACCATGCTCTTTTCCAATCCTTCAAGTTTTGTGAGAAATACCCGTATGCTTTTACTTTCGGTGGCCAACCCTTGTCTGCACGCTTCAAGGCATTTCTGTCAAGTCCTATTCGCAAGTTCCTACCATTTTCCTTTTGCTTGCTGGATGCAAAAGCTGAGAAAAAAAACAGAACTGCTAGGTACAGTCGCAAGATACAACTAGCGTGTAAACGACCGTACGAAAAGAATAAAAAATAAATAAAAACAGACAAGCGGGGCTAGACTCATGTTGAACCCAAGATTTCAAGTTTTGTGTAATTATATATTTACACATGGATTTTGATGATAACAAATGAATTCAAAGAATAAAGAAGTCTCAAGCTCAAGTTGTCTACACAATGGAGTCAAGCACATCAAGGAAACAAGCATGAGCAAGAAGGGAACAAGTTCACATTAAAATTATAGAGTAATGTTGTAAATCTCTTCAAAATTCGAAATTAGGATTAATGCTCAAAATTAATATTTTATCATAAAGCATTAAAATACATTTTCCACATGTGCATGAATATTTTTGAAAATTAAATTTGAAAATTTTGAAAGATGATTGATTGTCATCTTTTGCATGTGCATGCCTTGATTAAAGGGTTAAACTTTGAAAATATTAAAGATGATTGATTGTCATCTTTCACATGTGCATGTTTTATTTGAATATTTTCAAAAGTGATTGATGCTTTTTTAGACTTATACAAAAAGTAAAAGATTAGGTTTGAATTTTTTGAAAATGAAAGTGTGCTCATTTTGTCATATGCCAAAAGTAAAAGATTAGGTTTGATTTTTTTGAAAAAGTGAATGATGTTGTCTTTGACAATTGAAAAAGAAGAACCTTTTATTTGAATTCTTTGAAAAAGTGAATGATGTTGTCTTTGACAATTGAAAAAGAAGAACCTTTTATTTGAATTTTTTGAAAAAGTGAATGATGTTGTCTTTGACATGTGAATCTTTTTAAATTTGAATATGAAGTCTCATATGCCTATAAATAGATCATTTGAGAGCTTCACATTCACAACACCAAGAGCATACAACATTCATTCAAAGCTTTCATTCTCTCTTCTCTAAACATTGAGCCTTAATCCTTGTTCATTTTGAGAGATATAGTTTGCGCTGTATTGTTCTTATTTCACTCGTTGAGGAGTGTTTTCTGATAACCTACCCACTATCAGCTTTTGTATCAGAAAAAGGGTGTGTATAACCCTTGTGTGTGTAGAAAGTATTCTACACGGGGAATAGTTGAATCACCACGTGTAAGGTGATTGCAAGTGTAGAGGGTGTTCTACACGGATCCTTTGTAGCGGTGTTGTTCAAAGGTGTAATAGGTTTCTATCTCCACCTGAAAGAGGTTGAATAGTGAATTTGGGAATCCTCAAGGGGTAGCTTGAGGCGAGGACGTAGGCAGTGGGGCCGAACCTCGTTAACATACTGAGTTTGCTTCTCTCTTACCCTTACTCTTTATATTTATTGTTATTTCATATTTTGTTTATATTTTATATTATATATTTGATTTGTAATTGTTATTTTTTAATATAACTCAATTCACCCCCCCTCTTGTGTTAGTCATCTGGGCAACAATTGGTATCAGAGCTAAGAGCTCTATTATAAGATTAACTATCTTTTGAGTTAAGATCTTATGGCTAACATTGCAGCTTCATTTGGTGAAAGTCAATCTAGTAGTCGGCCTCCACTCTTTTGTGGAGATAATTACTCATTCTGGAAAGTTAGAATGAGAATATTTCTTCAAGCTCAAGGTAGAGAAATATGGAAATGTATTGTAAATGGACCTTATATTCCAACAAAAGTGGTTGGTGGAGTAAAGGTCAAAAAGGAAGAAGAAGAGTTTGATCGTGAAGACGATAGACTTTATACTTTAAATTTAACTGCTATGAATTTATTATATAATGCTCTTAATGGAAATGAGTTTAATAGAATAATGAATTGCGCTACGGCAAAGGAAATTTGGGATAACTTGGAAGTAACTTATGAAGGAACTTCGCAAGTCAAGGAATCAAAAATTTATATTCTTACTCATGAATATGAAATGTTTAAGATGAATGATGATGAATCTATTTCTAGTATGCACACTCGTTTTACTAACATCATAAACAGCTTGACAGCTCTTGGCAAAGTTTATTCCAAGGTGGAGATAGTAAGAAAAATTCTCAACTCTTTACCAAAACGTTGGGAATCAAAAGTTACAGCGATTCTTGAAGCTAGAGACCTCAAGAAGCTCGAAGTCAATGAACTCATATGGTCACTTATCACCCATGAGTACACATTGAAAAGAGGAGAAGAAGAAGTAAAGCCGAAGAAGAGCTTAGCACTTAAAGCTGTTCCTCATGAAAGTGAAAGTGATGAAGATGAGGAAAATGACGATAAAGATGAAGAAGTTGCGATGATAACAAGAAGAATTCAGAAGTTCTTGAAGAAAAAAAGAACTCCTCCGAGGAAATCCTTCAAAAAGTTTTCCAAGAAAGATTCAGGTAAAAATGACACTTTAATTTGTTATAAATGCAATAAACCTGGTCATATCAAGCCAGATTGTCCTCTGCTAAAGAAAGATCGAAACAAGGGCAAGAAAGCAATGAAAGCTACATGGGATGATGATTCAAGTAGCTCAGATAGTGAAGCAAGCAATGAAGAATCAGCAAATCTTTGTCTTATGGCTAAAGATGACATTGAGGTAACAAATCTTGATAATATTGAAAATCCTTCATATGAAGAATTGCAAAATGTTTTAGAAGAGGTATATGAGGAATTTGAAAAATTGGGTATCAAGTATACTGCTTTGAAAAAGAAAAATTCTTCTTTAACAAACGAAATTGAAATTTTAAAAAAAGAAAATATCATTTTGAAAGATGAAAATCTTGAATTGAATAAGAAGAAAACCGATTTAGAAAATATTGTTGAAAACTTTACGAATGGAAAAAGAAATTTTGAAAAACTTATTGGTAGTCAAAGATGTGTTTTTGACAAGGCAGGTTTGGGATATATGCCAAAACAAAAATACAAACCTTATAAAAATTTCTTTGATAATCATTCTACATCAAAGACTAATATTCAAAATTCTTTTCATAAAAATAATTTTGTCAAAAAAGGATATTATTATAATCATTCAAGTTTTTCATATATGTCACATGCTATTTGCAATTTTTGTAATAGAAATGGTCATAATTATCACACTTGTCCTATTAGAAGAAATCATACAATGACTATTAGGGCCATATGGGTACCTAAAAATTTTGTTTCTTATAATACTAATAAATAAAGGACCCAAAGAACTTGGGTACCAAGAAAAATCATTTTAATTGTTTTTATAGGTATGCATGAAGTCTTCCACAAGCAAAAATAAATGGTTTTTAGATAGTGGATGTTCAAGACACATGACGGGAGACAAGACTAAGTTCTTTGATCTTAGATCTAAAGAAGAAGGACACGTGACATTTGGAGACAACTCGAAAGGGAAGATCGTGGGAATAGGTAAAATTGGTAATGAATCTTCTCTCATAATTGAAGATGTTCTACTTGTTGAAGGTTTAAAACATAATCTTTTGAGCATAAGTCAATTATGTGATAAAGGATTTACAGTTACTTTTAAAATGGATAAATGCATTATTTTGAATGATCATGATTGTAATATTTGTTTTATTGCTTTTAGAAACAATAATGTTTATACAATTGATTTTGAAGAAATTACCTCACAAGATGCTATTTGCCTGTCAGCTCAAAATGAAACTAGTTGGTTATGGCATAGAAGATTAGGTCATGCCAACATGGAACTTATTTCCAAACTTTCAAAAAATGATCTTGTGAGAGGTTTACCAAAAACATATTTTCTTAAAGACAAAATTTGTGATGCATGTCAATTTGGTAAACAAACAAAAACTTCTTTTAAAACTAAGAAACATATTTCCACTACTAGACCATTGCAACTGATACACATGGATCTTTTTGGACCAAATAGAGTTGCAAGTCTAGGAGGAAAATATTATACATTTGTTATTGTTGATGATTTCTCTAGATATACTTGGGTCATCTTTCTTGCTCATAAAGATGAGGCACATAATGCATTTACCAAGTTATGCAAGAGAATTCAAAATGAAAAGGGTTATACTATTTCAAGTATCCGAAGTGATAGGGGAAAAGAGTTTGTTAATAAAAATATTGAAACATTTTGTGATGAAAACGGTTTTGTGCATAATTTTTCTGCTCCTCGAACTCCTCAACAAAATGGGGTAGTAGAGAGGAAAAATAGATCTCTTCAAGAGATGACAAGAACAATGCTCAATGAGAACAACTTGCCTAGTTATTTTTGGGCCGAAGCGGTAAGTACTGCATGTTATGTTATAAATAGAGTTATGCTAAGGTCTAAGTTAGATAAAACCCCCTATGAGCTTTGGAATGAGAAAAAGCCCAACATTGGTTACTTTCATGTATTTGGATGCAAATGTTTTATTTTGAATGACAGGGATAATTTAGGCAAATTTGATGCAAAATCTGATGAAGGTATCTTTCTCGGGTATTCTACTAATAGTAAAGCTTATAGAGTATTCAACAAAAAGACTTTAACTGTACAAGAATCTATGCATGTAGTATTTGATGAATCTAATTCTCCACTCTCCAAGAAATCTATTGATGAAGAAACAGAAGGTATAAATAATACGGAAAGTCTCAATCTCAACAAAGAGAAAACAATAGAGGAAGTTCAACATGGAGCCATCAGGAAAGATCATCAAAATTTAATACAAGATGCAACTAAACAGTGGAAATTTGTGAAAGATCATCCAGTGGAACAAATTTTGGGAGAACCTTCACAAGGTGTAAGTACTCGATCATCTCTTAGAAATATTTGCAATCATACTGCTTTTCTATCTCAAATTGAACCCAAAAATATTGATGACGCACTTCTTGATGAATCTTGGATTCTAGCTATGCAAGAAGAGTTGAATTAATTTGAAAGAAATGATGTTTGGACACTTGTTCCTAGACCCAAAAATCATACTATTATTGGAACAAAATGGGTTTTTAGAAACAAGAAAAATGAGTTTGGAGTCATTACTAGAAATAAGGCTCGACTTGTAGCCCAAGGTTTTAATCAAGAAGAAGGAATCGATTATGATGAGACATATGCACCTGTCGCAAGATTAGAAGCTATTCGAATGCTACTTGCATATGCTTATTATAAAGATTTCAAACTTTTTCAAATGGATGTTAAAAGTGCTTTCTTAAATGGTTTTATAAATGAAGAGGTATATGTTGAGCAACCTCCAGGTTTTGAAAATCATATTTCCCCAAATCATGTTTTCAAACTCACAAAAGCACTATATGGACTTAAACAAGCTCCTAGAGCTTGGTACGAGAGACTCAGTGGTTTCTTGATTGAAAAAAGTTTTTCAAGAGGAAAAATCGACACAACTCTTTTCATTAAATATGAAAATGATGATATTCTTTTGATTCAGATTTATGTTG
This sequence comes from Carya illinoinensis, assembly GCF_018687715.1. Classification (NCBI taxonomy): domain Eukaryota; kingdom Viridiplantae; phylum Streptophyta; class Magnoliopsida; order Fagales; family Juglandaceae; genus Carya; species Carya illinoinensis. The sequence goes on from NC_056752.1 coordinate 1,816,204, forward strand.
ATGATATAATATTCGGTGCTACTAATGAAAATATGTGTCAAGTTTTTGCTAAGACTATGCAGGAAGAATTTGAGATGAGCATGATGGGTGAACTTACATTCTTTCTCGGATTGCAAATTAAGCAAGCAAAAAGTGGGACATTCATCAATCAATCAAAATATATTAAGGAATTACTGAAGAAGTTTGGGATGGAAAATGCTAAGGAAATTGGAACACCAATGAGCCCATCAACTAAACTTGATAAAGATGAATCCGGTAAGCCAATTGACTCGAAGATATATCGAGGTATGATTGGTAGCTTATTATATTTAACAGCCAGTAGACCAGATATTATGTTTAATGTGTGCTTATGTGCACGTTTTCAATCATCTCCAAAAGAATCACATTTAATTGCAGTTAAGCGCATTCTTAGATATCTTAGTGGTACAATTAACCTAGGGTTATGGTACCCTAAGCACACATCTTTCGATCTAATCAGCTACACAGATGCAGATTATGCTAGCTGTAAGATAGATCGAAAAAGCACTAGTGGAGCATGCCATTTCTTAGGTCATGCATTAATTTCCTGGTTTAGTAAAAAATAAAATTCTGTTGCACTATCTACTGCTGAGGCAGAATATGTTGCTGCGGGTAGTTGTTGTGCTCAAGTTCTCTACATGAAACAACAACTTGAAGATTTTAAACTCAAGTATAATCACATTCCAATCAAATGTGATAATACAAGTGCTATAAATCTTTCAAAGAACCCAATACAACATTCTAGAACTAAGCATATTGAAATAAGATATCATTTTCTTCGAGATCATGTGCAGAAAGGCGATATAGTACTAGAATTCACAAACACACACGATCAGTTAGCAGATATTTTCACAAAACCTTTACCAGAAGATAGATTATGTATGATCAGAAGAGAAATAGGTATGATGCATGCTATGAATATCTCTTAAAAGATAGACCAGAGTCAATAAAAATAGAGATAGATTTTTTTAAATACTTTTACATAAACTTGAGATTCTTAGCCTCATGTTTGAGACGCTCATTCTCTTCATACAATATCATGTCATTCTTATTCATGGGAACCGGCAAGCGGAATGAAGAATCTAATAAAGATTTCAACTGTTTATTCTTCTGCCGAATGATTCCTTCCCTTGTATGAGACTCTTGAACAATTCGTTGAAGTACAACAATTTGTTCTTCGAGCCTTTCAACTTCATGATTTTTGGCTTGTAGCCGCTGAGAAAAAGCAACAATAGAGGAAGAGTAGCGAGTCCCAAGACTCACCAAGTCATAAATAGCATCAGAATCTGACTTATCAGTCAGATTATTATTTTCTTGCTGCAACATGGCACCAATGGCAGCTGCAGAAAGGACAGGAGGTTGAGATGCAGAATGCCTCATGGATGGATCTAGAGAAATGTTAGAAGAATGAGCCATTGAGAAAAGAATAGAAGGCTTAAAATGAGAATGCTAAAGGAATGCAGATGAGTTATAGAAATGAGATGAAAACTTGATGCGGATTGGATGAACTTCAGGACTGATTTTATAGAGATAGCATAAAGAATAAGACAAGCTATCATCCAAGTCAAAGAGCAATGTATTTTTTCCCGATCGGTGAAAATGACATTTTTTAGAAACTCGGAGTTTTCAATCTCGTTTAATGATGCCAAAAGGGGGAGAAGTGTTATACTAGAACATTAACATTGTTTGAATTGCTAAACTTATTATATATATTTGGAATTATATTTATACTTTTGCTTGAAAAACTAACGCACATTCTCAGGGGGAGCTTAAGTATTAATACAGGTTTCAGGTTCTATCAAGTATTTGTCATCATCAAAAAGGGGGAGATTGTTGAACCCAAGATTTCAAGTTTTGTGTAATTATATATTTACACATGGATTTTGATGATAACAAATGAATTCAAAGAATAAAGAAGTCTCAAACTCAAGTTGTCTACACAATGGAGTCAAGCACATCAAGGAAACAAGCATGAGCAAGAAGGGAACAAGTTCACATTAAAATTATAGAGTAATGTTGTAAATCTCTTCAAAATTCGAAATTAGGATTAATGCTCAAAATTAATATTTTATCATAAAGCATTAAAATACATTTTCCACATGTGCATGAATATTTTTGAAAATTAAATTTGAAAATTTTGAAAGATGATTGATTGTCATCTTTTGCATGTGCATGCCTTGATTAAAGGGTTAAACTTTGAAAATATTAAAGATGATTGATTGTCATCTTTCACATGTGCATGTTTTATTTGAATATTTTCAAAAGTGATTGATGCTTTTTTAGACTTATACAAAAAGTAAAAGATTAGGTTTGAATTTTTTGAAAATGAAAGTGTGCTCATTTTGTCATATGCCAAAAGTAAAAGATTAGGTTTGATTTTTTTGAAAAAGTGAATGATGTTGTCTTTGACAATTGAAAAAGAAGAACCTTTTATTTGAATTCTTTGAAAAAGTGAATGATGTTGTCTTTGACAATTGAAAAAGAAGAACCTTTTATTTGAATTTTTTGAAAAAGTGAATGATGTTGTCTTTGACATGTGAATCTTTTTAAATTTGAATATGAAGTCTCATATGCCTATAAATAGATCATTTGAGATCTTCACATTCACAATACCAAGAGCATACAACATTCATTCAAAGCTTTCATTCTCTCTTCTCTAAACATTGAGCCTTAATCCTTGTTCATTTTGAGAGATATAGTTTGCGCTGTATTGTTCTTATTTCACTCGTTGAGGAGTGTTTTCTGATAACCTACCCACTATCAGCTTTTGTATCAGAAA